>NC_134270.1:1842265-1924765 GCF_031893055.1 Leptodactylus fuscus | reverse complement strand
GTTATAGGTAATGGAGAATGTACGTGACCGAGGGTGGCCGTACACGTAACATACAGGGCCCTGGGGTCTGAGTCCTAGAGCCGGGGCCAGATTGGGGTAAAGTGGGAGCCTGCTTATTACAATGATAGAATTCATTAGAGGAATAGTTTGTTACATAGGAAGATATCATGGGCATATTCATAAATTCGAGGATTTTTCCTGCCTGTCAGTGGCGAACTTTTGACATGGGCCCCTCCCTGATCGACACTGAAGAACCTGACAGACCCCTTCCCCTGCAGTCCTGCCGCTCTATTATAACCCATAGTGGCCCCTGCACACAGTATTATCCCCATAGTGGCCCCTGCACACAGTATTATGTCCCATAGTGGCCCCTGCACACAGTATTATCCCCCATAGTGGCCCCTGCACACAGTATTATGTCCCATAGTGGCCCCTGCACCCAGTATTATCCCCATAGTGGCCCCTGCACACAGTATTATGTCCCATAGTGGCCCTGCACACAGTATTATCCCCCATAGTGGCCCACTGCACACAGTATTATGTCCCATAGTGGCCCCTGCACACAGGATTATCCCCATAGTGGCCCCTGCACACTGTATTATGCCCCATAGTGGCCCCTGCACACAGTATTATGCCCCATAGTGGCCCCTGCACACAGTATTATCCCCATAGTGGCCCCTGTACACAGTATTATGTCCCATAGTGGCCCCTGCACACAGTATTATGCCCCATAGTGGCCCCTGCACACAGTATTATGTCCCATAGTGACCCTGCACACAGTATTATGTCCCATGTGAACCCCTGCACACAGTATTATGTCCCATAGTGGCCCCTGCACACAGTATTATGCCCCATAGTGGCCCTGCACACAGTGTTATGTCCAATAGTGGCTCCTGCACACAGTATTATCCCCCATAGTGGCTCCTGCACACAGTATTTATGCCCCATAGTGGCCCCTGCACACCGTATTATGTCCCCATAGTGGCCCCTGCACACAGTATTATGTCCCATAGTGGCCCCTGCACACAGTATTATCCCCATAGTGGCACCTGCACACTGTATTATGTCCATAGTGGCTCCTGCACACAGTATTATGCCCCATAGTGGCCCCTGCACACAGTATTATGTCCCATAGTGGCCCCTGCACACAGTATTATGTCCCATAGTGGCCCCTGCACACAGTATTATGTCCCATAGTGGCTCCTGCACACAGTATTATCCCCCATAGTGGCCCCTGCACACAGTATTATGTCCCATAGTGGCCCCTGCACACAGTATTATCCCCCATAGTGGCCCCTGCACACAGTATTATGTCCCATAGTGGCCCTGCACACAGGATTATCCCCCATAGTGGCCCCTGCACACTGTATTATGCCCCATAGTGGCCCCTGCACACAGTATTATGCCCCATAGTGGCCCCTGCACACAGTATTATCCCCATAGTGGCCCTGTACACAGTATTATGTCCCATAGTGGCCCCTGCACACAGTATTATGCCCATAGTGGCCCTGCACACAGTATTATGTCCCATAGTGACCCTGCACACAGTATTATGTCCCATAGTGACCCTGCACACAGTATTATGTCCATAGTGGCCCCTGCACACAGTATTATTCCCATAGTGGCCCCTGCACACAGTGTTATGTCCCATAGTGGCTCCTGCACACAGTATTATCCCCATAGTGGCTCCTGCACACAGTATTATGCCCCATAGTGGCCCCTGCACACCAGTATTATGTCCCCATAGTGGCCCCTGCACACAGTATTATGTCCCATAGTGGCCTCCTGCACACAGTATTATCCCCCATAGTGGCACCTGCACACAGTATTATGTCCCATAGTGGCTCCTGCACACAGTATTATGCCCCATAGTGGCCCCTGCACACAGTATTATGTCCATAGTGGCTCTGACACAGTATTATGTCCCATAGTGGCCCTGCACACAGTATTATGTCCCATAGTGGCTCCTGCACACAGTATTATCCCCCCATAGTGGCTCCTGCACACAGTATTATGCCCCATAGTGGCCCCTGTACACAGTATTATTGCCCCATAGTGGCTCCTGCACACAGTATTATCCCCCCCATAGTGGCTCCTGCACACAGTATTATGTCCCATAGTGGCCCTGTACACAGTATTATGCCCCATAGTGGCCCCTGCACACAGGATTATCCCATAGTGGCCCCCTGCACACCGTATTATGCCCCATAGTGGCCCTGCACACAGTATAATGTCCCCAAAGTGGCCCTGCACACAGTATTATGTCCCCATAGTGGCCCTGCACACAGTATTATGCCCCATAGTGGCCCCTGCACACAGTATAATCCCACATAGTGGCCCCTGCACACAGTATTATCCCCATAGTGGCTCCTGCACACAGGTATTATGCCCCATAGTGGCCCCTGCACACAGTATTATGTCCCATAGTGGCCCCTGCACACAGTATTACGCCCCATAGTGGCCCCTGCACACAGTATAACGCCCATAGTGGCCCCTGCACACAGTATTATCCCCCATAGTGACCCTGGACACAGTATTAAGCCCCATAGTGACCCCTGCACACGTATTATCCCCATAGTGGCCCTGTACACAGTATTATGTCCCATAGTGGCCCCTGCACACAGTATTATGCCCCATAGTGGCCCCTGCACACAGTATTATTGCCCCATAGTGGCCCCTCCACACAGTATTATGCCCCATAGTGGCCCTGCACACAGTATTATGTCCCATAGTGGCCCCTGCACACAGTATTATGTCCCATAGTGGCCCCTCCACACAGTATTATGCTGCATAGTGGCCCCTGCACACAGTATTATGCCCATAGTGGCCCCTGCACACAGTATTATGCCCCATAGTGGCCCCTCCACACAGTATTATGCCCCATAGTGGCCCCTGCACACAGTATTATGCCCATAGTGGCCCCCTCACACAGTATTATGTCCCATAGTGGCCCCTGCACACAGTATTATGTCCCATAGTGGCCCCTGCACACAGTATTAACGCCCCATAGTGGCCCCTGCACACAGTATTATGTCCATAGTGGCCCCTGACACAGATATTATATCCCATAGTGGCCCATGCACATAGTATTATACCCCATAGTGACCCCTGCACACAGTATTATGTCCCATAGTGGCCCTGCACACAGTATTATGTCCCATATGTTGGCCCCTGCACACAGTATTATGTCCCATAGTGGCCCCTGCACACAGTATTATGCCCATAATGGTTCCTGCACACAGTATTACGCCCCATAGTGGCCCCTGCACACAGTAATATGTCCCATAGTGGCCCCTGCACACACTATTATGCCCCATAGTGTCCTCTGCACACAGTATTATCCCCCATAGTGACCCCTCCACACAGTATTATCCCCCATTAGTGACCCCTGCAAACAGTATTATGTCCCATAGTGGCCCCTGCGCACAGTATTATGCCCCATAGTGGCCCCTGCACACAGTATTATGTCCCATAGTGACCCCTGCACACAGTATCATGCCCCATAGTGGCCCCCTGCACACAGCATTATGTCCCATAGTGGCCCCTGCACAAAGTATTATGTCCCATAGTGGCCCCTGCACACCGTATTATGTCCCCATAGTGGCCCCTGCACACAGTATTATCCCCCATAGTGGCCCCTGCACACAGTATTAATCCCCCATAGTGGCCCCTGCACACACTATTATGCCCCATAGTGGCCCCTGCACACAGTATTATCCCCCATAGTGACCCCTGCACACAGTATTAAGCCCCATAGTGACCCCTGCACACAGTATTATGTCCCATAGTGGCCCCTGCACACAGTATTACGCCCCATAGTGGCCCCTGCACACAGTATAATGTCCCCATAGTGGCCCCTGCACACAGTATTATACCCCATAGTGGCCCCTGCACACAGTATAATGTCCCCCATAGTGGCCCCTGCACACAGTATATACCCCATAGTGGCCCCTGTACACAGTATTATGTCCCCATAGTGGCCCCTGCACACAGTATTATGCCCCATAGTGGGCCCCTGCACACAGTATTATGCCCCAATAGTGGCCCCTGCACACAGTATTATCCCACATAGTGGCCCCTGCACACAGTATTATCCCCATAGTGGATCCTGCACACAGTATTATGCCCCATAGTGGCCCCTGCACACAGTATTATGTCCCATAGTGGCCCCTGCACACAGTATTACGCCCCATAGTGGCCCCCTGCACACAGTATTACGCCCCATAGTGGCCCCTGCACACAGTATTATCCCCCATAGTGACCCCTGCACACAGTATTAAGCCCCATAGTGGCCCCTCCACACAGTATTATGCCCCATAGTGGCCCCTGCACACAGTATTATGCCCCATAGTGGCCCCTCCACACAGTATTATGTCCCATAGTGGCCCCTGCACACAGTATTATGCCCCATAGTGGCCCCCTCCACACAGTATTATGCCCCATAGTGGCCCCTGCACACAGTATTATGCCCCATAGTGGCCCCTCCACACAGTATTATGCCCCATAGTGGCCCCTGCACACAGTATTATCCCCCATAGTGGCCCCTGCACACAGTATTATGTCCCATAGTGTCCCCTGCACACAGTATTATGTCCCATAGTGGCCCCTGCACACAGTATTATGTCCCATAGTGGCCCCGGCACACAGTATTATGTCCCATAGTGGCCCCTGCACACAGTATTATCCCCCATAGTGGCCCCTGCACACAGTATTATGTCCCATAGTGGCCCCTGCACACAGTATTATGTCCCAGAGTGGCTCCTGCACACAGTATTATCCCCATAGTGGCCCCTGCACACAGTATTATCCCCCATAGTGGCCCCTGCACACAGTATTATGTCCCATAGTGGCCCCTGCACACAGGATTATCCCCATAGTGGCCCCTGCACACTGTATTATGCCCCATAGTGGCCCCTGCACACAGTATTATGTCCCATAGTGACCCCTGCACACAGTATTATGTCCCATAGTGACCCCTGCACACAGTATTATGTCCCATAGTGGCCCCTGCACACAGTATTATGTCCATAGTGGCTCCTGCACACAGTATTATGCCCCATAGTGGCCCCTGCAAACAGTATTATGTCCCATAGTGGCCCCTGCACACAGTGTTATCCCCCATAGTGGCTCCTGCACACAGTATTATGCCCCATAGTGGCCCCTGCACACCGTATTATGTCCCCATAGTGGCCCCTGCACACAGTATATATGTCCCATAGTGGCCCCTGCACACAGTATCATCCCCCATAGTGGCCCCTGCACACAGTATTATGTCCCCATAGTGGCCCCTGCACCCAGTATTATCCCCCATAGTGGCCCCCTGCACACAGTATTATGTCCCATAGTGGCCCCTGCACACAGTATTATCCCCATAGTGGCCCCTGCAACACAGTATTATGTCCCATAGTGGCCCCTGCACACAGGATTATCCCCCATAGTGGCCCCTGCACACTGTATTATGCCCCATAGTGGCCCCTGCACACAGTATTAATGTCCCATAGTGACCCCTGCACACAGTATTATGTCCCATAGTGACCCCTGCACACAGTATTATGTCCCATAGTGGCCCCTGCACACAGTATTATGCCCATAGTGGCCCCTGCACACAGTGTTATGTCCCATAGTGGCTCCTGCACACAGTATTATCCCCCATAGTGGCTCCTGCACACAGTATTATGCCCCATAGTGGCCCCTGCACACCGTATTATGTCCCCATAGTGGCCCCTGCACACAGTATTATGTCCCATAGTGGCCCCTGCACACAGTATTATCCCCCATAGTGGCACCTGCACACTGTATTATGTCCATAGTGGCTCCTGCACACAGTATTATTGCCCATAGTGGCCCCTGCACACAGTATTATGTCCCATAGTGGCTCCTGCACACAGTATTATCCCCCATAGTGGCTCCTGCACACAGTATTATGTCCCATAGTGGCCCCTGCACACAGTATTATGTCCCATAGTGGCTCCTGCACACAGTATTATCCCCCCATAGTGGCTCCTGCACACAGTATTATGCCCCATAGTGGCCCCTGTACACAGTATTATGCCCCATAGTGGCCCCTGTACACAGTATTATGCCCCATAGTGGCCCCTGCACACAGGATTATCCCCCATAGTGGCCCCTGCACACCGTATTATGCCCCATAGTGGCCCTGCACACAGTATAATGTCCCCAAAGTGGCCCCTGCACACAGTATTATGTCCCCATAGTGGCCCCTGCACACAGTATTATGCCCCATAGTGGCCCCTGCACACAGTATTATCCCACATAGTGGCCCCTGCACACAGTATTATCCCCCATAGTGGCTCCTGCACACAGTATTATGCCCCATAGTGGCCCCTGCACACAGTATTATGTCCCATAGTGCCCCTGCACACAGTATTACGCCCCATAGTGGCCCCTGCACACAGTATTACGCCCCATAGTGGCCCCTGCACACAGTATTAATCCCCATAGTGACCCTGGACACAGTATTAAGCCCCATAGTGACCCCTGCACACAGTATTATACCCAATAGTGGCCCCTGCACACAGTATTATGTCCATAGTGGCCCCTGCACACAGTATTATGCCCCATAGTGGCCCCTGCACACAGTATTATGCCCATAGTGGCCCCTCCACACAGTATTATGCCCCATAGTGGCCCCTGCACACAGTATTATGTCCCATAGTGGCCCCTGCACACAGTATTATGTCCCATAGTGGCCCCTCCACACAGTATTATGCCGCATAGTGGCCCCTGCACACAGTATTATGCCCCATAGTGGCCCCTGCACACAGTATTATGCCCCATAGTGGCCCTCCACACAGTATTATGCCCCATAGTGGCCCCTGCACACAGTATTATGCCCCCATAGTGGCCCCTCCACACAGTATTATGTCCCATAGTGGCCCCTGCACACAGTATTATGTCCCATAGTGGCCCCTGCACACAGTATTACGCCCCATAGTGGCCCCTGCACACAGTATTATGTCCCATAGTGGCCCCTGCACACAGTATTATATCCCATAGTGGCCCTGCACATAGTATTATACCCCATAGTGACCCCTTCACACAGTATTATGTCCCATAGTGGCCCCTGCACACAGTATTATGTCCCATAGTGGCCCCTGCACACAGTATTATGTCCCATAGTGGCCCCTGCACACAGTATTATGCCCCATAATGGTTCCTGCACACAGTATTACGCCCCATAGTGGCCCCTGCACACAGTAATATGTCCCATAGTGGCCCCTGCACACACTATTATGCCCCATAGTGTCCCTCTGCACACAGTATTATCACCCATAGTGACCCCTGCACACAGTATTATCCCCCATAGTGACCCCTGCAAACAGTATTATGTCCCATAGTGGCCCCTGCACACAGTATTATGCCCCATAGTGGCCCCTGCACACAGTATTATGTCCCATAGTGACCCCTGCACACAGTATCATGCCCCATAGTGGCCCCTGCACACAGCATTATGTCCCATAGTGGCCCCTGCACAAAGTATTAATGTCCCATAGTGGCCCCTGCACACCGTATTATGTCCCCCATAGTGGCCCCTGCACACAGTATTATCCCCATAGTGGCCCCTGCACACAGTATTATCCCCCATAGTGGCCCCTGCACACACTATTATGCCCCATAGTGGCCCCTGCACACAGTATTATCCCCCATAGTGACCCCTGCACACAGTATTAAGCCCATAGTGACCCCTGCACACAGTATTATGTCCATAGTGGCCCCTGCTCACAGTAATTACGCCCCATAGTGGCCCCTGCACACAGTATAATGTCCCCATAGTGGCCCCTGCACACAGTATTATACCCCATAGTGGCCCCTGCACACAGTATAATGTCCCCATAGTGGCCCCTGCACACAGTATTATACCCCATAGTGGCCCCTGTACACAGTATTATGTCCCCATAGTGGCCCCTGCACACAGTATTATGCCCCATAGTGGCCCTGCACACAGTATTATGCCCCATAGTGGCCCCTGCACACAGTATTATCCCACATAGTGGCCCCTGCACACAGTATTATCCCCCATAGTGGATCCTGCACACAGTATTATGCCCCATAGTGGCCCCTGCACACAGTATTATGTCCCATAGTGGCCCCTGCACACAGTATTACGCCCCATAGTGGCCCCTGCACACAGTATTACGCCCCATAGTGGCCCCTGCACACAGTATTATCCCCCATAGTGACCCCTGCACACAGTATTAAGCCCCATAGTGGCCCCTCCACACAGTATTATGCCCCATAGTGGCCCCTGCACACAGTATTATGCCCCATAGTGGCCCCTCCACACAGTATTATGTCCCATAGTGGCCCCTGCACACAGTATTATGCCCCATAGTGGCCCCTCCACACAGTATTATGCCCCATAGTGGCCCCTGCACACAGTATTATGCCACCATAGTGGCCCCTCCACACAGTATTATGCCCCATAGTGGCCCCTGCACACAGTATTATCCCCCATAGTGGCCCCTGCACACAGTATTATGTCCCATAGTGGCCCCTGCACACAGGATTATCCCCCATAGTGGCCCCTGCACACTGTATTATGCCCCATAGTGGCCCCTGCACACAGTATTATGTCCCATAGTGACCCCTGCACACAGTATTATGTCCCATAGTGGCCCCTGCACACAGTATTATGCCCCATAGTGGCCCCTGCACACAGTATTATGTCCCATAGTGGCCCCTGCACACAGTATTATGTCCCATAGTGGCCCCTGCACACAGTATTATGCCCCATAATGGTTCCTGCACACAGTATTACGCCCCATAGTGGCCCCTGCACACAGTAATATGTCCCATAGTGGCCCCTGCACACACTATTATGCCCATAGTGTCCTCTGCACACAGTATTATCCCCCATAGTGACCCCTGCACACAGTATTATCCCCCATAGTGACCCCTGCACACAGTATTATGTCCCATAGTGGCCCCTGCGCACAGTATTATGCCCCATAGTGACCCCTGCACACGGTATCATGCCCCATAGTGGCCCCTGCACACAGCATTATGTCCCATAGTGGCCCCTGCACAAAGTATTATGTCCCATAGTGGCCCCTGCACACCGTATTATGTCCCCATAGTGGCCCCTGCACACAGTATTATCCCCCATAGTGGCCCCTGCACACAGTATTATCCCCCATAGTGGCCCCTGCACACACTATTATGCCCCATAGTGGCCCCTGCACACAGTATTATCCCCCATAGTGACCCCTGCACACAGTATTAAGCCCCATAGTGACCCCTGCACACAGTATTATGTCCCATAGTGGCCCCTGCACGCAGTATTATGTCCCATAGTGGCCCCTGCACACAGTATTATGTCCCATAGTGGCCCCTGCACACAGTATTACGCCCCATAGTGGCCCCTGCACACAGTATAATGTCCCCATAGTGGCCCCTGCACACAGTATTATGTCCCCATAGTGGCCCCTGCACACAGTATTATGCCCCATAGTGGCCCCTGCACACAGTATTATGCCCCATAGTGGCCCCTGCACACAGTATTATCCCACATAGTGGCCCCTGCACACAGTATTATCCCCCATAGTGGATCCTGCACACAGTATTATGCCCCATAGTGGCCCCTGCACACAGTATTATGTCCCATAGTGGCCCCTGCACACAGTATTACGCCCCATAGTGGCCCCTGCACACAGTATTACGCCCCATAGTGGCCCCTGCACACAGTATTATCCCCCATAGTGACCCCTGCACACAGTATTAAGCCCCATAGTGGCCCCTCCACACAGTATTATGCCCCATAGTGGCCCCTGCACACAGTATTATGCCCCATAGTGGCCCCTCCACACAGTATTATGTCCCATAGTGGCCCCTGCACACAGTATTATGCCCCATAGTGGCCCCTCCACACAGTATTATGCCCCATAGTGGCCCCTGCACACAGTATTATGCCCCATAGTGGCCCCTCCACACAGTATTATGCCCCATAGTGGCCCCTGCACACAGTATTATCCCCCATAGTGGCCCCTGCACACAGTATTATGTCCCATAGTGGCCCCTGCACACAGGATTATCCCCCATAGTGGCCCCTGCACACTGTATTATGCCCCATAGTGGCCCCTGCACACAGTATTATGTCCCATAGTGACCCCTGCACACAGTATTATGTCCCATAGTGGCCCCTGCACACAGTATTATGTCCCATAGTGGCTCCTGCACACAGTATTATCCCCCATAGTGGCTCCTGCACACAGTATTATGCCCCATAGTGGCCCCTGCACACCGTATTATGTCCCCATAGTGGCCCCTGCACACAGTATTATGTCCCATAGTGGCCCCTGCACACAGTATTATCCCCCATAGTGGCACCTGCACACTGTATTATGTCCCATAGTGGCTCCTGCACACAGTATTATGCCCCATAGTGGCCCCTGCACACAGTATTATGTCCCATAGTGGCTCCTGCACACAGTATTATCCCCCATAGTGGCTCCTGCACACAGTATTATGTCCCATACTGGCCCCTGCACACAGTATTATGTCCCATAGTGGCTCCTGCACACAGTATTATCCCCCCATAGTGGCTCCTGCACACAGTATTATGCCCCATAGTGGCCCCTGTACACAGTATTATGCCCCATAGTGGCCCCTGTACACAGTATTATGCCCCATAGTGGCCCCTGCACACAGGATTATCCCCCATAGTGGCCCCTGCACACCGTATTATGCCCCATAGTGGCCCCTGCACACAGTATAATGTCCCCAAAGTGGCCCCTGCACACAGTATTATGTCCCCATAGTGGCCCCTGCACACAGTATTATGCCCCATAGTGGCCCCTGCACACAGTATTATCCCACATAGTGGCCCCTGCACACAGTATTATCCCCCATAGTGGCTCCTGCACACAGTATTATGCCCCATAGTGGCCCCTGCACACAGTATTATGTCCCATAGTGGCCCCTGCACACAGTATTACGCCTCATAGTGGCCCCTGCACACAGTATTACGCCCCATAGTGGCCCCTGCACACAGTATTAAGCCCCATAGTGACCCCTGCACACAGTATTATACCCCATAGTGGCCCCTGCACACAGTATTATGTCCCATAGTGGCCCCTGCACACAGTATTATGCCCCATAGTGGCCCCTGCACACAGTATTATGCCCCATAGTGGCCCCTCCACACAGTATTATGCCCCATAGTGGCCCCTGCACACAGTATTATGTCCCATAGTGGCCCCTGCACACAGTATTATGTCCCATAGTGGCCCCTCCACACAGTATTATGCCGCATAGTGGCCCCTGCACACAGTATTATGCCCCATAGTGGCCCCTGCACACAGTATTATGCCCCATAGTGGCCCCTCCACACAGTATTATGCCCCATAGTGGCCCCTGCACACAGTATTATGCCCCATAGTGGCCCCTCCACACAGTATTATGTCCCATAGTGGCCCCTGCACACAGTATTATGACCCATAGTGGCCCCTGCACACAGTATTACGCCCCATAGTGGCCCCTGCACACAGTATTATGTCCCATAGTGGCCCCTGCACACAGTATTATATCCCATAGTGGCCCCTGCACATAGTATTATACCCCATAGTGACCCCTGCACACAGTATTATGTCCCATAGTGGCCCCTGCACACAGTATTATGTCCCATAGTGGCCACTGCACACAGTATTATGCCCCATAGTGGCCCCTGCACACAGTATTATGCCCCATAATGGTTCCTGCACACAGTATTACGCCCCATAGTGGCCCCTGCACACAGTAATATGTCCCATAGTGGCCCCTGCACACACTATTATGCCCCATAGTGTCCTCTGCACACAGTATTATCCCCCATAGTGACCCCTGCACACAGTATTATCCCCCATAGTGACCCCTGCACACAGTATTATGTCCCATAGTGGCCCCTGCGCACAGTATTATGCCCCATAGTGGCCCCTGCACACAGTATTATGTCCCATAGTGACCCCTGCACACAGTATCATGCCCCATAGTGGCCCCTGCACACAGCATTATGTCCCATAGTGGCCCCTGCACAAAGTATTATGTCCCATAGTGGCCCCTGCACACCGTATTATGTCCCCATAGTGGCCCCTGCACACAGTATTATCCCCCATAGTGGCCCCTGCACACAGTATTATCCCCCATAGTGGCCCCTGCACACACTATTATGCCCCATAGTGGCCCCTGCACACAGTATTATCCCCCATAGTGACCCCTGCACACAGTATTAAGCCCCATAGTGACCCTGCACACAGTATTATGTCCCATAGTGGCCCTGCACACAGTATTACGCCCCATAGTGGCCCCTGCACACAGTATAATGTCCCCATAGTGGCCCCTGCACACAGTATTATGCCCCATAGTGGCCCCTGCACACAGTATTATGCCCCATAGTGGCCCCTGCAAACAGTATTATCCCACATAGTGGCCCCTGCACACAGTATTATCCCCCATAGTGGATCCTGCACACAGTATTATGCCCCATAGTGGCCCCTGCACACAGTATTATGTCCCATAGTGGCCCCTGCACGCAGTATTACGCCCCATAGTGGCCCCTGCACACAGTATTACGCCCCATAGTGGCCCCTGCACACAGTATTATCCCCCATAGTGACCCCTGCACACAGTATTAAGCCCCATAGTGGCCCTCCACACAGTATTATGCCCCATAGTGGCCCCTGCACACAGTATTATGCCCCATAGTGGCCCCTCCACACAGTATTATGTCCCATAGTGGCCCCTGCACACAGTATTATGCCCCATAGTGGCCCCTCCACACAGTATTATGCCCCATAGTGGCCCCTGCACACAGTATTATGCCCCATAGTGGCCCCTCCACACAGTATTATGCCCCATAGTGGCCCCTGCACACAGTATTATCCCCATAGTGGCCCCCTGCACACAGTATTACGCCCCATAGTGGCCCCTGCACACAGTATTATGTCCCATAGTGGCCCCTGCACACAGTATTATATCCCATAGTGGCCCCTGCACATAGTATTATACCCCATAGTGACCCCTGCACACAGTATTATGTCCCATAGTGGCCCCTGCACACAGTATTATGTCCCATACTGGCCCCTTGCACACAGTATTATGTCCCATAGTGGCCCCTGCACACAGTATTATGCCCCATAATGGTTCCTGCACACAGTATTACGCCCCATAGTGGCCCCTGCACACAGTATTATGTCCCATAGTGGCCCCTGCACACACTATTATGCCCCATAGTGTCCTCTGCACACAGTATGATCCCCCATAGTGACCCCTGCACACAGTATTATCCCCCATAGTGACCCCTGCACACAGTATTACGCCTCATAGTGGACCCTGTACACAGTATTATGTCCCATAGTGGCCCCTGCGCACAGTATTATGCCCCATAGTGGCCCCTGCACACAGTATTATGTCCCATAGTGGCTCCTGCACACAGTATTATCCCCCATAGTGGCCCCTGCACACAGTATTATGTCCCCATAGTGGCCCCTGCACACAGTATTATCCCCATAGTGGCCCCTTGCACACAGTATTATCCCCCCATAGTGGCCCCCTGCACACACTATTATGCCCCATAGTGGCCCCTGCACACAGTATTATCCCCCATAGTGACCCCTGCACACAGTATTAAGCCCCATAGTGACCCCTGCACACAGTATTATGTCCCATAGTGGCCCCTGCACACAGTATTATGCCCCATAGTGACCCCTGCACACAGTATTATGTCCCATAGTGGCCCCTGCACACAGTATTAAGCCCCATAGTGACCCCTGCACACAGTATTATGTCCCATAGTGGCCCCTGCACACAGTATTATGTCCCATAGTGGCCCCTGCACACAGTATTACGCCCCATAGTAGCCCCTGCACACAGTATTATGTCCCATAGTCGCTCCTGCACACAGTATTATGCCCCATAGTGGCCCCTGCACACAGTATTATGTCCCATAGTGGCTCCTGCACACAGTATTATGTCCCATAGTGGCCCCTGCACACAGTATTATGCCCCATAGTGGCCCCTGCACACAGTATTATGTCCCCATAGTGGCCCCTGCACACAGTATTATGTCCCATAGTGGCTCCTGCACACAGTATTATGTCCCATAGTGGCCCCTGCACACAGTATTATGCCCCATAGTGGCCCCTGCACACAGTATTATGTCCCCATAGTTGGCCCCTGCACACAGTATTATCCCACATAGTGGCCCCTGCACACAGGATTATCCCCATAGTGGCCCCTGCACACAGTATTATGTCCCATAGTGGCCCCTGCACACAGTATTATCCCCCATAGTGGCCCCTGCACACAGCATTATCCCCCCATAGTGACCCCTGCACACAATATTACGCCCCATAGTGGACCCTGCACACAGTATTACGCCCCATAGTGGCCCCTGCACACAGTATTATACCCCATAGTGGCCCCTGCACACAGTATTATGTCCCATAGTGGCCCCTGCACACAGTATTATGCCCCATAGTGGCCCCTGCACACAGTATTATACCCCATAGTGGCCCCTGCACACAGTATTATGCCCCATAGTGGCCCCTGCACACAGTATTATACCCCATAGTGGCCCCTGCACACAGTATTATGCCCCATAGTGGCCCCTGCACACAGTATTATGTCCCATAGTGGCCCCTGCACACAGTATTATACCCCATAGTGGCCCCTGCACACAGTATTATGCCCCATAGTGGCCCCTGCACACAGTATTATCCCCCATAGTGGCCCCTGCACACAGTATTATGTCCCCATAGTGGCCCCTGCACACAGTATTACGCCCCATAGTGGCCCCTGCACACAGTATTACGCCCTATAGTGGCCCCTGCACACAGTATTATGTCCCATAGTGGCTCCTGCACACAGTATTATGCCCCATAGTGGCCCCTGCACACAGTATTATGTCCCCATAGTGGCCCCTGCTCACAGTATTATCCCACATAGTGGCCCCTGCACACAGTATTATCCCCCATAGTAGCCCCTGCACACAGCATTATCCCCCATAGTGACCCCTGCACACAGTATTACGCCCCATAGTGGACCCTGCACACAGTATTATGCCCCATAGTGGCCCCTGCACACAGTATTATACCCCATAGTGGCCCCTGCACACAGTATTATGTCCCATAGTGGCCCCTGCACACAGTATTATGCCCCATAGTGGCCCCTGCACACAGTATTATACCCCATAGTGGCCCCTGCACACAGTATTATGCCCCATAGTGTCCCCTGCACACAGTATTATACCCCATAGTGGCCCCTGTACACAGTATTATGTCCCATAGTGCCCCTGCACACAGTATTATCCCCCATAGTGGCCCCTGCACACAGTATTATGTCCCCATAGTGGCCCCTGCACACAGTATTACGCCCCATAGTGGCCCCTGCACACAGTATTACGCCCCATAGTGGCCCCTGCACACAGTATTACGTCCCATAGTGGCTCCTGCACACAGTATTATGTCCCATAGTGGCCCCTGCACACAGTATTATGCCCCATAGTGGCCCCTGCACACAGTATTATGTCCCATAGTGGCTCCTGCACACAGTATTATGTCCCATAGTGGCCCCTGCACACAGTATTATGCCCCATAGTGGCCCCTGCACACAGTATTATGCCCCATAGTGGCCCCTGCACACAGTATTATGTCCCATAGTGGCCCCTGCACACAGTATTATGCCCCATAGTGGCCCCTGCAAACACTATTATCCCCCATAGTAGTCCCTGCACACAGTATTATGCCCCATGGTGACCCCTACACACAGGATTATCCCCCATAGTGGCCACTGCACACAGTATTATGTCCCATAGTGGCCCCCGCACACAGTATTATCCCCCATAGTGGCCCCTGCACACAGTATTATGTCCCATAGTGGCCCCTGCACACAGTATTATACCCCATAGTGGCCCCTGCACACAGTATTATGTCCCATAGTGGCCCCTGCACACAGTATTATGCCCCATAGTGGCCCCTGCACACAGTATTATGTCCCATAGTGGCCCCTGCACACAGTATTTTGCCCCATAGTGGCCCCTGCACACAGTATTATGTCCCATAGTGGCCCCTGCACACAGTATTATCCCCCATAGTGGCCCCTGCACACAGTATTATGTCCCATAGTGGCCCCTGCACACAGTATTATACCCCATAGTGGCCCCTGCACACAGTATTATGTCCCATAGTGGCCCCTGCACACAGTATTATGCCCCATAGTGGCCCCTGCACACAGTATTATACCCCATAGTGGCCCCTGCACACAGTATTATCCCCAATAGTGGCCCCTGCACACAGTATTATGTCCCATAGTGGCCCCTGCACACAGTATTATGCCCATAGTAGCCCCTGCACACAGTATTATGTCCCATAGTGGCCCCTGCACACAGTATTATGCCCCATAGTGGCCCCTGCACACAGTATTATGCCCCATAGTGGCCCCTGCACACAGTATTATGTCCCATAGTGGCCCCTGCACACAGTATTATGCCCCATAGTGGCCCCTGCACACACTATTATCCCCCATAGTAGTCCCTGCACACAGTATTATGCCCCACGGTGACCCCTACACACAGGATTATCCCCCATAGTGGCCCCTGCACACAGTATTATGTCCCATAGTGGCCCCCGCACACAGTATTATCCCCCATAGTGGCCCCCGCACACAGTATTATCCCCCACAGTGGCCCCTGCACACAGTATTATGTCCCATAGTGGCCCCTGCACTCAGTATTATGCCCCATAGTGGCCCCTGCACACAGTATTATGTCCCATAGTGGCCCCTGCACACAGTATTATGTCCCATAGTGGCCCCTGCACACAGTATTATCCCCCATAGTGGCCCCTGCACACAGTATTATGTCCCATAGTGGCCCCTGCACACAGTATTATGCCCCATAGTGGCCCCTGCACACAGTATTATGTCCCATAGTGACCCCTGCACACAGTATTATGTCCCATAGTGGCCCCTGCACACAGTATTTTGCCCCATAGTGGGCCCCTGCACACAGTATTATGCCCCATAGTGGCCCCTGCACACAGTATTTTGCCCCATAGTGGCCCCTGCACACAGTATTATGCCCCATAGTGGCCCCTGCACACAGTATTTTGCCCTATAGTGGCCCCTGCACACAGTATTTTGCCCCATAGTGGCCCCTGCACACAGTATTATGTCCCATAGTGGCCCCTGCACACAGTATTATCCCCCATAGTGGCCCCTGCACACAGTATTATGTCCCATAGTGGCCCCTGTACACACAGTATTATACCCCATAGTGGCCCCTGCACACAGTATTATGTCCCATAGTGGCCCCTGCACACAGTATTATGCCCCATAGTGGCCCCTGCACACAGTATTATGTCCCATAGTGGCCCCTGCACACAGTATTATCCCCCATAGTGGCCCCTGCACACAGTATTATGTCCCATAGTGGCCCCTGCACACAGTATTTTGCCCCATAGTGGCCCCTGCACACAGTATTATGCCCCATAGTGGCCCCTGCATACAGTATTTTGCCCCATAGTGGCCCCTGCACACAGTATTATGCCCCATAGTGGCCCCTGCACACAGTATTTTGCCCCATAGTGGCCCCTGCACACAGTATTTTGCCCCATAGTGGCCCCTGCACACAGTATTATGTCCCATAGTGGCCCCTGCACACAGTATTATCCCCCATAGTGGCCCCTGCACACAGTATTATGTCCCATAGTGGCCCCTGCACACAGTATTATACCCCATAGTGGCCCCTGCACACAGTATTATGTCCCATAGTGGCCCCTGCACACAGTATTATGCCCCATAGTGGCCCCTGCACACAGTATTATACCCCATAGTGGCCCCTGCACACAGTATTATCCCCAATAGTGGCCCCTGCACACAGTATTATGTCCCATAGTGGCCCCTGCATACAGTATTATGCCCCATAGTGGCCCCTGCACACAGTATTATGTCCCATAGTGGCCCCTGCACACAGTATTATGCCCCATAGTGGCCCCTGCACACAGTATTATGCCCCATAGTGGCCCCTGCACACAGTATTATGTCCCATAGTGGCCCCTGCACACAGTATTATGCCCCATAGTGGCCCCTGCACACACTATTATCCCCCATAGTAGTCCCTGCACACAGTATTATGCCTCATGGTGACCCCTACACACAGGATTATCCCCCATAGTGGCCCCTGCACACAGTATTATGTCCCATAGTGGCCCCCGCACACAGTATTATGTCCCATAGTGGCCCCCGCACACAGTATTATCCCCCATAGTGGCCCCTGCACACAGTATTATGTCCCATAGTGGCCCCTGCACACAGTATTATGTCCCATAGTGGCCCCTGCACACAGTATTATCCCCCATAGTGGCCCCTGCACACAGTATTATGTCCCATAGTGGCCCCTGCACACAGTATTATGTCCCATAGTGACCCCTGCACACAGTATTATGTCCCATAGTGGCCCCTGCACACAGTATTTTGCCCCATAGTGGCCCCTGCACACAGTATTATGCCCCATAGTGGCCCCTGCACACAGTATTTTGCCCCATAGTGGCCCCTGCACACAGTATTATGCCCCATAGTGGCCCCTGCACACAGTATTTTGCCCCATAGTGGCCCCTGCACACAGTATTTTGCCCCATAGTGGCCCCTGCACACAGTATTATGTCCCATAGTGGCCCCTGCACACAGTATTATCCCCCATAGTGGCCCCTGCACACAGTATTATGTCCCATAGTGGCCCCTGCACACAGTATTATGTCCCATAGTGGCCCCTGTACACACAGTATTATACCCCATAGTGGCCCCTGCACACAGTATTATGTCCCATAGTTGCCCCTGCACACAGTATTATGCCCCATAGTGGCCCCTGCACACAGTATTATACCCCATAGTGGCCCCTGCACACAGTATTATCCCCAATAGTGGCCCCTGCACACAGTATTATGTCCCATAGTGGCCCCTGCACACAGTATTATACCCCATAGTGGCCCCTGCACACAGTATTATGTCCCATAGTGGCCCCTGCACACAGTATTATGCCCCATAGTGGCCCCTGCACACAGTATTATACCCCATAGTGGCCCCTGCACACAGTATTATCCCCAATAGTGGCCCCTGCACACAGTATTATGTCCCATAGTGGCCCCTGCATACAGTATTATGCCCCATAGTGGCCCCTGCACACAGTATTATGTCCCATAGTGGCCCCTGCACACAGTATTATGCCCCATAGTGGCCCCTGCACACAGTATTATGCCCCATAGTGGCCCCTGCACACAGTATTATGTCCCATAGTGGCCCCTGCACACAGTATTATGCCCCATAGTGGCCCCTGCACACACTATTATCCCCCATAGTAGTCCCTGCACACAGTATTATGCCTCATGGTGACCCCTACACACAGGATTATCCCCCATAGTGGCCCCTGCACACAGTATTATGTCCCATAGTGGCCCCCGCACACAGTATTATGCCCCATAGTGGCCCCTACACACAGTATTATACCCCATAGTGGCCCCTGCACACAGTATTATCCCCAATAGTGGCCCCTGCACACAGTATTATGTCCCATAGTGGCTCCTGCACACAGTATTATGTCCCATAGTGGCTCCTGCACACAGTATTATGTCCCATAGTGGCCCCTGCACACAGTATTATCCCCCATAGTGGCCCCTGCACACAGTATTATGTCCCATAGTGGCCCCTGCACACAGTATTATCCCCCATAGTGGCCCCTGCACACAGTATTATGCCCCATAGTGGCCCCTGCACACAGTATTATGTCCCATAGTGGCCCCAGTACACAGTATTATCCCCCATAGTGGCCCCAGTACACAGTATTATCCCCCATAGTGGCCCCAGTACACAGTATTATCCCCCATAGTGGCCCCTGCACACAGTATTATGTCCCATTGTGAACAGCCATGAACAATTATTATACTCTCTGGTCTTTTCAGGTCCCAGAATACAATAATCGGAGACCGAGGGAGAGGAACCAACATAAAAAGCACTGTCACTTACCTATCTCCGGCTCCGCTGCATCTCCTCGGTGGTATCGGCCATCTTCAATGACATCCGAGACTTCACATGACCTGGGATGCAGGTCCAGGTCATGTGACGTCATGGACATCACACAACTAGGCCCAAAGCCTGCCCGGAGAGGTAAGTAACATGATTTTTTATGTTCCCTTACCTCTCCCGGGCCTCCTATCATTATATTCTGAAAAGTCCCCCAAGTATAATAGTGCTTGTAGGGCCTGCAATGTCACTTACCGATCCCGGCTCCTGCCAGGATTGGTAAGTAAATAGGGCCCGTTACCGGGTTCAGTTACTCGGCCTATTAAAAAAAAAACGCAGCGGTATCGGCTGTCGCTACCCCGGTGGTTACGCCCCTGCTGTCTGTTTATGCATGGGTTCGGCCTACGACTCCACAGGCCTGACAAGATCACTGCAGCGTAGAGAAGAAGAGAAGCAGGGAGCGCGCCGGTCCAAGCATGAACATCTTTTATTAACACACGATGCGTTTTGGAAATGTCTCCCTTTCATCGTGCCGCCATCTATTCCCCGAACCATACACACGCGCTCTCATCTCACCGGTACCTGCATGTGTTCTGAATAGAGACGTGCTAACCTCTCAAGATTCGTTGCGTGCAGAACAAGGAAAGGAACCATGCAGACCTATATAGTCTATAGGCGGTCCGGAACAGGATCAAAAAACACACTTGCGATTTTTGATGCAGTTTTTGCAAAAAAACACGTCAAAAAATGCCTAAAAAATCATGACAAAGAAAAGTGTAACATTTGGGGCAACACGGTGGCTAAGTGGTTAGCACTGCAGCACTGGAGTCCTGGGTTCAAATCCCAGCAGGAACAACATCTGCAAGGAGTTTGTATGTTCTCCCTCCCTTGAATACCTGTCATGAGAAACCTAAGAGCCTTCAATTGGCTCTTGGCTGTCATGTGATGAATCGCCGCCCCTGCATATTGTTTCGGGGGACGGTGAGCTTCCCCAAATAAAGAAAAACTCTTCTAATAGCAGGCATCAGTAGAGTCAATGCGCGCTGTCAAGGTGAGCACTGATCGAGGCCTTTGCTATAGCTGTCATATTTAAAGACTCAACATCGGCCATAATAGTATGGTGGATGTTGGGAAAGGGTTAAAGGTAAAGATGGGCAAACCCCTCAGGTTTCGTTTTGGGGTTTTGCAGTTCGGGTCCCTGATTTGTTACCTATTGTATCTTAAATTGGCTTAGAACACTCTCCGCACCCCTGTGGGCCCAATCCCTGGGGCTCTTTTGTAGTAGTGGGACCACTACTGAAAATAGTAGCAGAAATCCTGCTATGATCTTTCCCTGTACTGTGACACTATATAGCGCCATACATTGTATACAGGCTGTGCTTGGTATTGCAGCTCAATCTCATTCATGTGAACGGCCCTAAGCTGCAAACAGGTCAAGTGATGCCCCTGTCCTGTGAAACGGAAGTGCACTCACACAAACAGTTGTGTTTTGGGGTTTGGGTTGTCACCCCCTCCCCCCCACACACACACACCAATCTTATATTGATGACTTGTCCCATGGATGGATAATCTATATTTGGGTTTTGGAAACCCTGGAGTAGTGTGTGGTCCCACGCAAAATGGACAACATGGGTGACCTCTGTGTATTCTCCTGACCTCAACAGAATAGATGGACCAAGGCGCAAAAACGGCCAAAAATAGGACCTGCGCCTTATTGTGTGGCCCCCGCATGGATCCGTATAACTATATCTGTGTGCTTGGAGCGGTAGAGATAAATGGGTCCCTCTGCGATCAGTCATAATGGACCAATACTATGGTCATGTGTATGGGGGCCAAGGGCACTTGGATCAATACTATGGTCATGTACTTGGAGGCTTAAAGACACATGGACAAATACCATGGTCATGTGCCTAGGGGCTAAGAGCACATGGACCAACATTACGGTCATATGCATGGGAGCTCAAGACACACAGGCTAAGACTATGGTCATGTGAATGGGGGTAAGGGCATTAGGACCAATACTACAGTCATGTGCATGGAAGCTAAGGGCACTTTTGTACTTGCTACCATTGATATGACACTGGAGGGAGGCAAGGGAAGGTAATATTTATAAGGGACCAAATGAAACTAAAAGGATAAAAGAGTAAAAAAAAATGCAGAATTTTATAAAAACTGCATAAAATACATTCACACAACACACACTGTGCTGTAGAGGGCGCTAACACCATAAATTACAGCAAACATGAGCGGCTCCAGCAGGTAAAGAGTTTATACAGCATTACATTAAAAAGAGCCGGTCGGAGCCAAATCCCCTGCACATAAAAAATGTAAGGGAGCAAGCAAGACGCCTACCGTCCTACAGACCTTCCAGACTGCGGGCCAGGATTCAAGTAAAATATTATGTGGGCGTGTACATTTACAGAACACGTTCGGTTGTCAAAGCAAGTGTGGATACGCAGGACCTTTCTAGAAATAGGAGACCTACGTGATCCAAATATAAGAAATGAAAAATTTGTCTGGTTTGGAATTTTTCAAGCTTTATCTTTCTGTTTGCAATGCTTGTATTTGCAGAGGCGGGGAGAGAAAAGGACTGAACTAAAGAGCTAGAAGCCTGGTCTGATTCGTGTAGATATTCCACTATTTCAGGGTAGGGAGTCTTAGCGGTCTACAGGATCCCCTAGGAATTTGGGGAAAAGGTACGCAATTAGCTTGCCTTGCCCTGTAGCAGCAACTAAATCAATGCTAGACCTTCAAAGAAGCCTTGAGATGCAAACTGAATCAGAAAATCTCTACCAAAAGCAAAGGCCACTTATCTGCAGACAGTGGATGGATTTGGGGGATTTTGCCCTGCACCAGTGGAGAACAAGGTACTGGTTGCTTAGGTGAGAGGACACGGATGTGGGTCAGACCATCATATCAGCACAGGGACTTAAACTCCTTGCATGGTTTTCCTAGAAATTTTTGGAAACAGTATATAAATTAGTTTTCTTTACTGGATAAAAGGTAACTCTAGCACCACCTATGAAAAGGTAGCCCCCTATAAGTCAATGCTAGACCTTCAAAGGAACCTTGTAACCCTTGGTGTTGGGTGCAGTCACAGCGATAGTTGAACCAATGTTAATTAGAGCAGAATTGTCCTTTGGGACAAAGTAGATGACAGAATTACCTGGGAAGAGGACCGGGATTGCTGGAGTAGGTGGATGCAAAACCCAGGAAAGGTGAGTAAATTTTTATTTTTTTTTGCACATCATTCCTGGTCTCTGGTTACTATATTCCACAGTATAATCATCTGTATCCTGCACTTCCAGTTTGGGCCAAACAATTTAAATTCGAAACAAATTGTCCCGATGAATCTTGTGAATGTTTCGCGAAACAAATGTTGCAAGGTGCAACCACCACTAGTCAGAGGTAACATGGACGCAGAGTTTCTTAGCTGGCATTATCCACATTCTGGATACTCTACGAACATGGAAGTGGCGTCTGCTCTGCACTCCCTCATCTAGTCCTTTCCCTCGTGGGGAATATAGTCACATAATAGATGAGGTTGTTCCATCAAGTCCAACCTATAACCCTACAGTGTTGATCCAGAGGAAGACAATATTGGCCCATGTCATGGAAAAATTCCTTCCCAACTCCAATGTGGCATTCAAAACCTTGGATAAACTTGTCCTTATCGAAATCTAGAACTGACTGACCCTTGGACTTGGTCCTCATCTATTAGCACCTCTCTTACTGGAGGACCAGGCACTCCCGAGCATTACATGGGTACTTAGTCATTTTCCTTGTTGGGTTGCTGGAAAATTTAATATTTGCTTATGTTCCCCCCACAGTTTACATTTGATTATTGGGGGTCCTGTGACAAATTTGTCATTGGGGGCCCAAAAAGGAATGACAACAACTCAGCCTCTTTTTTAAGGTGGTTATTTTGCTGGAAGAAGTTATAGTGGGGATCTCATTAGACATCCGTCTTCATACGTGGATCGCTATCGGTGACTTCTGGTACCTAGTGGTTTTGCCAGGGAAGAAATGACGAGCCAATGGAAGCTTCAAATGGATTGAAGAACTGGTATTACATGGCGGCCAGATCAATGGACTACTAGAGGTAGCCTAAGTAACTTTCCACTGGAACTAATTCATATAGATGTTATAGTAGCATCTACAGGGCCCAGATTTTTTGGAGAAAAAACCCTCGATAATTGCCCAGCTCTAATATATACTGTAATGTTGCCAATACTTGGTGGCTTGTCTTACTACAACTCTGTTGATGGAGCATTAAGGCCTTGTTCATATGACTTTGTATGGCGACTGTTGTGAGAACACCTTCACTTCCGACGGACCCAATAGAAGTCGATGGATCCATTTATAACAGATTGATCTATAACTCGGGAGCCAAATGGATGACACTTGACCATCAAAAACAAAAAAAGGAATGGATGCAAAACGAGGGGGGGGGGGATGGGGCGGCATTTTTGCTAACCAAACCAGTCCAAGACAAGCTGTCCTGGACTGGCTTAGCATCACCGTCTCCGAGCGGTGGATTGGGGAGGCCCTGTGGACGCAGCACTGCTCTAGCGGCCTCTCCTCATGCTTAGGCAGAGAGCAGGTCCTCTCCTTGCCTGCTCTTTGCCTGCTAACGCTGCTCCGCCCCGCCCCTTTCACTCCGCCCTGTCCCCTTTGCTCCGCCCCCTCCTCCCGGGGGGGGGGGGGGAAGCTTTCTGGCGGCAAAAAAGGTAGATTCACCCCTGCCTATAGACCTGGGAAAAACAGCATTGTTGTGTGAATAAGGCCTAAGGGAGCACTAACTATTCAAGTGATGGCTCATGACTGTCCTCTTTCCTATTTACCACTGCTCATTAGGGTTGAGCTGATCTTGAGATTTCAGGATCGTTTCTAAATTCCGATTTTTGATCATTTTCCAGCCAATCCCGATCGCTCAACCCTAGTCAATGCTTCTCTAAGGGAAAAGTCACTTTTAGGGTTGAGCCGATCTTGAGATTTCAAAATCCAATTTCCGATCATTTTCCAGCCGATCCCAATTGCGATTGTGAAATTTTCTCGATCGCCGATCGGGATCCGATCTTTCCCAATCCCGATCGCTCAACCCTACTTACTTTATGCTTATGGAGTAGGTTGAGCCGATCTTGAGATTTCAGGATCATTTTTTAAATCTAGTTTTCGATCATTTTCCAGCCAATCCCAATCGTGATAGTGAAATTTGCTCGATCGCCGTTTGGGATCCGATCTTTCCTGATCCTACTGCTCATCGAAGGGATCTCAAGTGGAAACGGGCTCGTCTTGTCTTCATGAGACAGTCCCTTTAAGACTATATAAGGGATTATGAACTCTAACTCCCTTTAATGTAAGTTTGTGTTCCCGTTTTTCTTCGAGAACTTCGCGGTTGAGCTCTTAACCTCACGTTTTTTTTCAGAACATGAATATTCATGATGGATATCAAAGCCGGGCAGGTTTTACTAAAGCGACTTGTATGCACGTTCTGGTGTGTGTGAGGTTTCTTCCTCCACATGGTGTCTTTAAAAGCAGCTGCGGTTCCTTCCCTTATTTTGTACGTGTGAAGCTTTATTAGAATCTTGTAATTTATCCCGACTCCTTCGCTCTCCAAAATAAACATTTTTACGATATTTGTTGCAGCAGAATTTACATGTCTGAAGCGATTCAGATTTCGTCACCTCTTTAAGATTTGCGAGCAGCTTATTCTGAGCCGTCGGGGTTGGCTTTTTTTTTTCTTTCCTTTCCTTTAAGCCCCCCAAAAAGATACCCGCCCATCAAAAAATATCTCTAGCAGACAAAATACAGGACTGCTCGTATGATTTAAGAAGTTTACACCGTTACCACATTTTTGGAATAGGGTTTGGATGCAGCCGTCACATTAACCCCTTTTGAGACCATTTTTAGTAATTTTTTATTTTTTTTTCCTCCCTGATTTCCAAAAACTAGAACTTTTTTTAAAAAAATTTCCATTTATATGGTCATAGGAGGTGTTGTTTTTTTGCTGGATAAGTTGTATTTTTAAAAAGACAGAGCAATGTATGGGAAAGTCTAAAAAATATTATTTGTTGCGTTAAATAGACAAGTCCATTCTCTTATTGTTTGGGGTTCGGTTTTCACTCTGCTGTATTACTCTGTTAGGTGGGCCAGTAGATCACAGTGATGGCAGATTGATACTAGGGTTGAGCTGATCTTGAGATTTCAGGATCGATTTTAAAATCCGATTTCCGATCATTTTCCAGCCGATCCCGATTGAGAAATTTGCTCGATCGCCGATCGGAATCCGATCTTTTCCAATCCCGATCCTCAGCCCTAGTCAATGCTTCTCTACAGGAAAAGTCACTTTTAGAGTTGAGCCGATATTGAGATTACCTACGACCTCGATCCTGCTGAAGAAGATCGGTATCGGAATTCCGATCGCGATCATGAAATTTACTTGATCGCCGATCGTAATCCGATCTATCGATCCATCTTCCCCAAATCATTCCTGAACAAGTTTTGCAGTTTGGCTCAGGGCATTATCTTATGTAAATATGAATGGGTTTGGTTCAAACTGTCCAAAAAAAAAAATTGTGATTCAATTTTCCAGCTAAAATGGTGCCTGCCATGGTGAAGGCAAAGAAGAGGAATGACATAACCTCAGGTATCAGACAGGCTTCCCCATAATGCCTTGAAGCATTCACGGGGGATTATGTATTAGAGATCTTTGATGATACCTAGACTGTTTCCATTTTGTGGGGGGAGAAGAGACTGATAGGGTCTCCGAAGACAGACTGAGAGAGGCAGCAATAATACACTGTAGGGATTATGAGGATTAGTGTAATGTAAGGAATTATTGCATTGATAGAGAGAGATAGGAGTATATGTCTGTCATAGAGTAGACAGCTGTACAGGGTGTGTGTTTTAATGAAGTGATATGCCAGTGTTACTATGAAGTCACTGGGAGCTGAGCTGCAGTAACAACACTTGACCACTATACAGCCAGCGTCTGGCTCTGTGTACTGTATAATGGACAAGCACCACTACTGCAGCTCAGCTCTCACTGAAGTCAATGGGAGCTGAGCTACAATAACAAAACCTGACCACTATACAGCCAGCGTCTGGCTCTGTATACTGTATAATGGACAAGCACCACTACTGCAGCTCAGCTCTCACTGAAGTCAATGGGAGCTGAGCTACAGTAACAAAACCTGACCACTATACAGCCAGCGTCTGGCTCTGTGTACTGTATAGTGGACAAGCACCAGTACTGCAGTTCAGCTCTCATTGAAGTCAATGGGAGCTGAGCTGCAGTAACGACACTTGACCACTATACAGCCAGCATCTGGCTCTGTGTACTGTATAGTGGACAAGCACCAGTACTACAGCTCAGCTCTCACTGAAGTCAATGGGAGATTAACTGCAGTAACAACACTTGACCACTATACAGCCAGCATCTGGCTCTGTGTACTGTATAGTGGACAAGCACCAGTACTGCAGCTCAGCTTTTACTGAAGTCAATGGGAGGTGATCTACAGGAAAAAGGCCTAATCACTATACAGGGCGTGAAACCAACTGCTTCTGGCCCCGTGCCTTGTATAATGGAGGGCACCAGTACTGCAGCTCAGCTCCCTCTGAAGTGAATAGCTCTGTGCACTGTATAGTACTCAGGCCAAATGCACCTGCAAACAGCTGATCCATGTGGGGTGGGGGGGGGGGGCATATGTCGGCTCGCCACTGAACAGATATTTATGATCTATCCCACGGATAAGCCATAAATAAAATCATGGGTGGCCCCTTTAACCAGACTGTTTGTTACCATGAATGAATGTAACACTGAATATGATCTCACAAAACTACAGTATACATCAATCTGCACAGCAAAGAAATGGGCAACCATCAGGCTTCATGGTCATTGGATGAAGTCCATCGCACATGATTGTATCTGAGGACAATTGGATATTCTTGTTACTGCCTTTCCCATTGTCATAGGCTCGTTTAGCTTGATAAATGAACACAACTTCATCGCTTGGCCACCTCAAAGCTTCCCTTGCCAAAATCTGTCCAAGTAAATAAAAATGAGTGAATCAGTGGAAATGGGAACCGTGTCAGAAGAAGCGAGTACGGTTCATTTAAGGTGTGGTGCATGTCTTTCCAATGCCAACTTGTAGCACTAAGGGATGGGCAGTGTACAAAGTGGAAAAGTCTCATATCGCACCCACCCCTTGGCTCCATCCGAGTGCACAAATCCCGGCTCTGTAGACTGACGACTCATATTGTACATTATATGAGAGTAAAATCCTATGAGCTAATTAGTCCAAATTCATTATCCTCAAGCTGAAGGGACGATGCCAGGTCATTCAGGCAATGCTTTCCAATAATTCGTCCATATGAGTCAGATGAGGCTAAAAACTGATGGCGATTTGGCTCCGGGATCGGGAAGGTTGACGGCTTCAGGCTTAGCACGTTGGCTACGTTGCCAGTAGAGCCAGACTGGTGAGAGACATGTAACAACATAACAATGCTGTTGGCGGTCAAGTCAGTTTATCTGCACTGCTTACACTGGGACAAATATATTAAGGACTTACCTACTATACAGGGACATTATAACAAGGTCAATGACAAGCAATGTGGAAAAAATAGGATGGGCAGGATCCTAAGGCTCAGGTCAAACATAGTGTAGCTGACTTACTACTGGAGAGAGTTGAACCAAATCAGATTTGTTCCAAATTTTTTGAAAAGATTCCAAATCAGGCAAAACTTTTTGGATTTGCTACTTATACTCTGTCACCTGTTAAGACTCCAGCCCAGGGGAGGTGCAAACACTTATACTCACCTGCACTCACCATTGCCGACTGCCCTTTTGGCATCATGTGCTCCCTCTTTTGGCCTTTTTTGGTGTGCAAGAAGACATCATGGGGCCTAGAAGACCACTAATGTCTGGGATTGAACCTCAGTGGTCATATGGGGTGCACCAATGTAATGGCACTTTAATGCAAGAGACCCTGGAGTATAATAATTGCAAACAAACCTTGCAAGGTTCACTCATCTCTACTCACCATGGGTCAAACACAGTGTAATTGTAGCTGACTTACTACTAGAGAATGAGATAGTTGAATCAAACCAGATTTTTCCCAATTTTTTTTAAAAATTCCAGATCAGGCAAAATTTTTCAGGTTTGCTACTTATACTCTGTCACCTATTAAGACACCAGGGTATAAGAAGTGAAAGCCCAGGGTAAGTGCAAACACTTATACTCACCTGCACTCACCATTGCTGACCACCCATTTGGCATCATGTGCTCCCTCTTTTGGCCTTTTTTGGTGTGCAAGAAGACATCATGGGGCCTAGAAGACCACTAAAGTCTGGGATTGAACCTCAGTGGTCATATGGGGTGCACCAATGTAATGGCACTAACATGAAAGAGACCCTGGAGTATAATAATAGCAATCAAACCTTGCAAGGTTCACTCATCTCTACTCACCATACACTAACTCAATGCAATATACAGAAGCTGAGGTATCACTGAATCTCATCCAAATCCTGAAGATCAATGTGACCTGTGGCTCTGCACCCCGCAGCATGTCAAGTAAGGATGCTGACCATGGGAAACCTGCAGCGATCCCTGTAAATGTTCCACTGCAAAGAAAACTCAGTTTTAGGAAAACATGTCCAAACGATGTGTCCTTATTCATACACTTAGCTTTCCTGTGTTGATCCAGAATAAGCCAATAGCAGCGTAAGCATCAACACATTACACATTTGCACACAGTAAACATCAATGAAGACATAAGCAAACTAGATTGAGCTGACCTTGACATTTTTTGGGTTTACCACCTGTAAAACCTTGTTATACTCCGGGGTCTGTTTAATGTGTGATGACCACAGATGCCACAAGGTGCTATGGCAGACCCAGCCATGTCCCAGATCACCCAACAGCTCATCTGTATATGGATCGAAAGTTGATTTTCACTTTGACACAAAATATAAGTTCACTATTTTTGCCATTAAGAGGTTTAGAAGACATTTTGGTGGTAGGAGACTCACTTTGGTGCGTATTTCCATTTGAGACTGACCAAAGCTTTGAGCCGAAAGTAAACTGAAACAGTTGCTGAGCAGGAAGGTTCCGGAACACATTACAAGTTACCACGACACAGCAGCGGGCACAAGTCCAAACCTGCAGGATTTCAGCACAACCACAATCATAGGGTACAATTTTAGCAGTGGGACATTGGGATCTTATGGTTCACAGCCAAAATTTGTCATGTAGACCTATTTTTACGAGCAAGAAAAAAAAGGGAAGAAGACCAAGAGACAGTTCTAAATAAGGTAGAGGTCCCATCTGCTTCATCAAGTTACGGGTGGACTGCACAGTCATCAGGCAGTTCCAGTGGTTGGGACACGTGAGGGTACCCTCAAACCCCTCTTTCTGTTCCAAGCACATAGTCACTTCCAGTGGTGGGGTCTTGGATAGTTTGAGATGGCTCCACCATCTTCTTCTTCCCTGGGTCTTGAGTTTACAAATCGGTCCAGGCTTTGCTTTGTTACATCACTCCCATGGATCGGGGAATTTGATAAAGGCGTGGCCAGGTATAGGGTCATATATCCTAATATGCTACCTTTGCTTTTAACGCCTCATAACTTACACTAGCATGGTCTAAAAACCCTCAAGCATGCAATTTCACTTTCTTTATTAAAAGCCATTTCTGGTTGAAATATGGAAATCTTGAGAAGTCGAGCAGCTTTGTGCGTGGGGAGAGCTGTCGTCAAAGTCTACCAAGCATTCCCAGAGAATTTTTGGAATAAAGAAAATGAAATAGTGCGGGCAAGAGCAATGGGCCGGACAGAAAAAGATGAAATTATCTAAAGGCAGATCCTATGCAGTGACTAGCAGTATTACAGGAGCAAAGTGGGGGATTTAGTATCACAGTAAACATATATAACATATACAGTATTGTGTGTTAGAGGCTGCAACAAGGAGCAACTGAGCAAGGGTGACAAAGGCAAGTTGCAACAGCTACAAGATTGTCGAGTTGGAACAGCTACATGACTGGTGAGTTGTAACAGCTAGATGACTGTCGAGTTGTAACAGCTAGATGACTGGCAAGTTGTAACTGCTAGATGACTGGTGAGTTGTAACTGCTAGATGACTGGTGAGTTGTAACTGCTAGATGATTGGCAAGTTGTAACACCTAGATGACTGGCGAGTTGTAACTGCTAGATGACTGGCGAGTTGTAACAGCTTGATGACTGGCAAGTTGTAACAACTAGATGACTGGCAAGTTGTAACAACTAGATGACTGGCAAGTTGTAACTGCTAGATGACTGGCGAGTTGTAACTGCTAGATGACTGGTGAGTTGTAGCAGCTAGATGACTGGTGAGTTATAACAGCTACATGACTGGTGAGTTGTAACAGCTACATGACTGGCGAGTTGTAACTGCTAGATGACTGGTGAGTTGTAGCAGCTAGATGACTGGTGAGTTGTAACAGCTAGATGACTGGCGAGTTATAACAGCTACATGACTGGTGAGTTGTAACAGCTACATGACTGGCGAGTTGTAACTGCTAGATGACTGGTGAGTTGTAGCAGCTAGATGACTGGTGAGTTGTAACAGCTAGATGACTGGCGAGTTATAACAGCTAGATGACTGGCGAGTTGTAACTGCTAGATGACTGGCGAGTTGTAACTGCTAGATGACTGGCGAGTTGTAACAGCTAGATGACTGGCGAGTTGTAACATCTAGATGACTGGTGAGTTGTAACAGCTAGATGACTGACGAGATGTAACAGCTAGATGACTGGCGAGTTGTAACTGCTAGATGACTGGCGAGATGTAACAGCTCGATGACTGGTGAGTTGTAACTGCTAGATGACTGGCGAGTTGTAACAGCTAGATGACTGGCGAGATGTAACAGCTAGATGACTGGCGAGATGTAACAGCTAGATGACTGGCAAGTTGTAACAGCTACAAGATTGTCGAGTTGGAACAGCTACATGACTGGTGAGTTGTAACAGCTAGATGACTGTCGAGTTTTAACAGCTAGATGACTGGCAAGTTGTAACTGCTAGATGACTGGCAAGTTGTAACAGCTAGATGATTGGCAAATTGTAACACCTAGATGACTGGCGAGTTGTAACTGCTAGATGACTGGCGAGTTGTAACAGCTTGATGACTGGCAAGTTGTAACAACTAGATGACTGGCAAGTTGTAACTGCTAGATGACTGGCGAGTTGTAACTGCTAGATGACTGGCGAGTTGTAACTGCTAGATGACTGGTGAGTTGTAGCAGCTAGATGACTGGTGAGTTATAACAGCTACATGACTGGCGAGTTGTAACTGCTAGATGACTGGCGAGTTGTAACTGCTAGATGACTGGCAAGTTGTAACAGCTAGATGACTGGCGAGTTGTAACAGCTAGATGACTGGCGAGTTGTAACAGCTAGATGACTGGCGAGTTGTAACAGCTAGATGACTGGTGAGTTGTAACTGCTAGATGACTGGCGAGTTGTAACAGCTAGATGACTGGTGAGTTGTAACAGCTAGATGACTGGTGAGATGTAACAGCTAGATGACTGGCGAGTTGTAACTGCTAGATGACTGGTGAGTTGTAACTGCTTGATGACTGGCGAGATGTAACAGCTCGATGACTGGTGAGTTGTAACTGCTAGATGACTGGCGAGATGTAACAGCTAGATGACTGGCAAGTTGTAACAGCTAGATGACTGGCGAGTTGTAACTGCTAGATGACTGGCGAGATGTAACAGCTCGATGACTGGCAAGTTATAACAGCTACATGACTGGTAAGTTGTAACAGCTAGATGACTGGCGAGTTGTAACAGCTAGATGACTGGCGAGATGTAACAGCTCGATGACTGGCAAGTTATAACAGCTACATGACTGGTAAGTTGTAACAGCTAGATGACTGGTGAGTTGTAACAGCTAGATGACTGGCGAGTTGTAACTGCTAGATGACTGGTAAGTTGTAACAACTAGATGACTGGTGAGTTGTAACAGCTAGATGACTGGCGAGATGTAACAGCTAGATGACTGGCAAGTTGTAACAGCTAGATGACTGGCAAGTTGTAACAGCTAGATGACTGGCGAGATGTAACAGCTAGATGACTGGCGAGATGTAACAGCTAGATGACTGGCAAGTTGTAACAGCTAGATGACTGGCGAGATGTAACAGCTCGATGACTGGTGAGTTGTAACTGCTAGATGACTGGCGAGATGTAACAGCTAGATGACTGGTGAGTTGTAACAGCTAGATGACTGGCGAGTTGTAACTGCTAGATGACTGGTAAGTTGTAACAGCTAGATGACTGGCGAGTTATAACAGCTACCTGACTGGTGAGTTTTAACAGCTAAATGGCTGTCGAGTTGGAATAGCTATATGACTGGCATGTTGGAACAGCTAGACCGGGTCAGAGCATCTTCAATATGGCAAGTATGGTCTGGCATTCATGTATACAGAAGGACAACCAGTGAACTAATAACATGGTCATGGATGCTCAAAACCATTATAGAACAAGCTGACAAAAAAAGTTAGTGTTCTGTGATAGAAATGAGTCAGTACATGCAGGACATTGCAGCTTACAGGACAATATATGGCACTGTGTAGCTCTGGACCAGTCAGAGTGCCCACTGCTGAAAGTGCCATCAATGGATACATAAGCAATGACCATGGAGCAATGGAAGAAGGTGTATGGTCACATTCATCTCATTATCTTTTACCTAATGTGGATGGACCTGTGCACATCTGTCACTTACCTGGGGACAAGAGAGCACCAAAATACACTAAGAGATGAAGGTGCCAACAATGGGAGTGTAATACAAATACAAAGTACTTTAAGATGTTCCACCTACTTAAACATGTACAGATCAAGTACCACACTCCATGGCAAAATGCCTCCCAATGGCTGTAACGCACCTTCATAATCCACCCTGCCACACTGCAACCTGTTCTAGAATGGCTTGAGGAACATGACATGAGATCAAGATTGTGACTTGGCTCCAAGATCCCAGATCTCAATCGAACCTGTCTTAGAAAAACAAGTCCTATCTGAAGAGACCGCACCTTGCAACGTAGCTGCTGCCAACGCCTTGGTGTCACATACCATAGGACTCTTTTGAGGTTGAGATTTGGGTGGTGGAACTTCTGAGTAGTAAGTGTAATACAAGGCAAAGGCCTAAGGTAATCACTAAGGATCTGTGCTGACGTTGGGAAATATGTAACGTTTTAGGGAATTTTTTGTTAGAAATATTGGTATGGTCAGAGGTTTAATTCACGAGAAGTAATGGATTTGGAGGAGAGACGGTACAACAAAGGCGGATGAGGATGATGAGTCATAGATCAGGAAGAATCCTAGTCCTACAGGACCATGGACAGCAGCAAGACTTTCCTGACCTGTCATTGGTTTTCAGTGCTGAAAGGGACTGGTTTATGCCTGTTACAGTATTACAGATGAGTGCGGTATACACTGAAAATGTGGTATAATAGACAGTATACAGTATACCGCAAGGGGCAGCTTATTATTGCTGTTAATACAGTTGATTGAGGATGGAATGTCATGTTATGTTTGTGACAAGACTTGCTCTATTTTTTATCTGTATGGGTTTTTCACAAATTTTGGTTACTGGTAGCTTTTATAGCCATCATAGATTTTTAATTCCACCTCACATGAAGCTGTAAATGTACGAGATTATCAGCATTGTAATAGCTCATGACACCTACATATACCATACAGCAGGGGTAGGGAACCTTGACTCTCCAGCTGCTGTGAGACTGCAACTCCTAACATGCTCCATTCACTTCCATGGGGGTTCCAAAGAATAACAGAGCAAGTATGCATGCTGGGAGATGTAGTTTTGCAACAGCTGGAGAGCCGAGGTTCCCTACCCCTGCCATACAGCAACCTACTGGCTTGCTAGATGTATAGCAGGGCAAGACTGTGTTTGACGGTCAGCGGCATAACTTCATGCTCCAGGGCCCCAATGTAAAATCTGTAATGGAAGAGGAAACCTTTGGGCCCCCCCAAAGTCTAGGGCCTTGTTACAACTATTACTGCTCCACTGCTCCACCCCCTATAACTCCACCCCCGTTGACCCTATTCATAGCAATGAATGCTGAACCTCTGATGCTTCAGTCAATAGTTGTTGCATTAAGAGTAGGGTTGAGCCGATCTTGAGATTTCAGGATCGATTTTAAAATCTGATTTATGATCATTTTCCAGCCGATCCCGATCGTTCAAACCTAGTCAATGCTTCTCTATGGGAAAAGTCACTTTTAGGGTTGAGCCGATCTTGAGATTTCAAAATCCGATTTCTGAGCATTTTCCAGCCGATCCTGATCGTGATCGTGAAATTTGCTCGACCGCCGTTAGGATCCGATCTTTTCCGATCCCAATCGCTCAACCCTAATTAACCCACCGATAGATACCGATAGAGCATTATGATATCCAGCCTGGGGCTAAGTAGGTCTCCAGACTGTCCTACGAGATTGCACATCTGCCAAGCCTCCATGAACTTGTCTTTTTACATGTTTCCATTAAAATCCATTGGCTGACTGTGTAATTACAACAGTTTCGGACTGATTATTTTATCCCCAAATTCCTAGGAGGTAGACCATAGTACCCTTCAAGGTGGTTTTCATCTGGTACATCATTGCTTTGGAATCTGGGCCCACCAGAGTATTGTCTGGACCAGTCTGACACTAGATATATGGACATTTCAATACTCTCTACCCTGGTCAATAAGAATTGAGAAGACAAAATGGGAGAGACACCGAGCGCACTAAGTACAGTATGAAACCATACAGTTATGAAATGTTGTGGTAGAATGACCACGTTGTGAAATAGTCACAGCCCCTTGTATTGCCTTTGAATGTGAAGCCCAAATGGGAGCGGCAGTGGATCCGTCAGTGCACCGGAGGACCGCAGAGACAATGGATATAAAGCGAGGACCAGAGGTCCATAACAGAAGATCCGCGCTCGTTGGCGATGAGGGTAGAACACAAACCAAAATTCCCAAAGAAGACTCTTTATTAAGGCTATTAAAGAAAAATCATGAGAACTCATTTTGGACCAAACTGGACCCTTTTTCAAGTGCAAATGAACAGGTCATGTCGGGCCAGATGGGTATTTTGGTTTGTGTTCTACCCTCATCGCCAGCGAGCATGGATCTTCTGTTACAGACCTCTGGTCCTTGCTGTATATTATTTATGGGACAGGAGTAGGGTTGAGCTTGAGATTTTCATTTTCCAGCCAATCCCGATCGCGATCATGAAATTTACTTGATCGCCGATCGGGATCTGATTTTTCCCGATCCCGATCGCTCAACCCTAGACAGGAGGGAGTTATACCTTCTCATATGCAAGAAGACAAGAAGCAATGGCGACATCTGAAGCCCTTATGGCCATACTGCTGTACTAAATGTCATTTTGGCGTTTACTTTGGACAAGGGTTGAGCGATCGGGATCGGGAAAGATCGGATCTCGATCGGCGATGGAGCAAATTTCACGATCACGATCAGGAGCGGCTGGAACATGATTGGAAATCGGATTTTGAAATCTCAAGATCAGCTCAACCCTAAAAGTGACTTTTCCCATAGAGAAGCATTGACTAGGGTTGAGCAATCGGGATCGGGAAAGATCGGATCCCAATCGGTGATCAAGCAAATTTCATGATCACGATCAGGATCGGCTGGAACATGATCAGAAATCAGATTTTGAAATCTCAAGATCGGCTCAACCCTAAAAGTGACTTTTCCTATAGAGAAGCATTGACTAGGGTTGAGCGATCGGGATCGGGAAAGATTGGATCACGATCGGCGATCGGCTTGAAAATGATCTCAGATCGGATTTTAAAATCGATCCTGAAATCTCAAGATCGGCTCAACCCTACTCAGGGCACAAAGGAAAATTCCAATTCCAATATAAGACGATTCCACCATTGTGCGTCCCCATCAATATGCAGTACAGTAATTATCATTTCCCTCGTTACCAACGTAAACCATCTGTCCTCGGACATCGGAGCGCCTCCCCCCCCCATCCCGAAAACCCAAGATGAAACATCATAGTTAATTTCAGTCACACACCAGTCCAGGAGCCAGAGCCGTCTAGTCAGGTCTGAAATTTGACTCACGTAACAGAATATGAATAGCTGCAACTTGTTAGCCAAATGAAAATGTAGATTTTGGCACCGTCCGCCAGAGGTTTTTATTTTTTATTTTTATTTCATGCTCTATGTGGAGTCCCAGCACTCTCGCTGAGGCCGTATTACAAAAAAAGAGATTTTTTTTTTTTCATAAATATATCTTACTGCTACTTGACATACATATAAAATCAAATTAACCCCATGAAGGCGAACATAAAGTGTGGAATAATATCAGACGCATGCCAGATTTAGCACTTGGCAGCAGGCGCGGCAAACAAAGTCGAGATTTCTACAGTAAAAATAAAGTCCTGTTCGGCGTGTAATTTACAGCTTACACAAATCTCGCCGTGGCCCTGTATGGGAGGATTTGTATAACATAAAACAACAAAGTTGTACATTTCAATGTGAAGGACATAGTCAATGCTTTCAGTAAGTTTTATGTTGTACAAACAAGGGCTCGATCATCCCGCTCCTTACCCTGCACCTGGACTATGTTTGGCTCTTCGGGAGTCTTTATTTTTGTAGCTTCTAGATGGTTTCGGAGCTATTTTTGGTTGGCCGTCGGAATTTGATGGCGACGTTTATTTAAGGCGACACTTGGCTTGTAGACTCCGCCGAGGAAAATTTTTGGAGCGAGGTTATGGCGACAGTGGAGACTGGACATGTGTTATTAGTCTTTGGGCGCTATGATGTTACTGATAATAGTAGAACTGGGTGAGTGGGAAGATTTTAAAGGGGTTCCATCTGTCTAGGCCCCTGAACCCCAAAGTGGCCGATGGCGCTGCTAAATGGGAACAGAGGTCCAACCCATTGAATAAGACTGGTGCAGTGCGGGTAGAGAGTAGAGTTGAGCCGATCTTGAGATTTCATGATCGATTTTAAAATCCGATTTTCGATCATTTTCCAGCCGATCGCGATCGTGAAATGCTCGATCGCCGATTGGGATCTGATCTTTCCTGATCCAGATCGCTCAACCCTACTAACCCTTTCCCGCCGATGGCATTTTTTGATTTTCGTTTTTGACTCCCCTCCTTCTAAACCCCATAACTTTTTTATTTCTCTGCTCCCAGAGCCATATGAGGTCTTAATTTTTGTGGGACAATTTTTTCTTCATGATGCCGCCATTAATTATTCTGTATAATGTACTGGGAAGCTGGAAAAAAATTCAGAATGGGGTGGATTTGAAGAAAAAATGCATTTGTGCGATTTTCTTACGGGCTTCGTTTTTACGGCGTTCACTGTGCAGCCAAAATGACATGTCCCCTGTATTCTGTGTTTCGTTACGATTCCGGGGATACCAAATTTATATGGTTTTATTTAAATTTTGACCCCTAAAAAAAAAAATCCAAAACTGTGTTAAAAAATTTTTTTTCTAAAAGTCGCCATATACTGACAGCCGTAACTTTTTTATACTTCCGTGTACGGGGATGTATAGGGCATTTTTTTTTTTGCGGGGCCGGGTGTACTTTTTAGTTCTACCATTTTTGGGAAATGCTTTTGCTTTGATCACTTTTTATTCAAATTTTTATCAGAATCAAAACAGTGAAAAAACGGCGGTTTGTCACTTTTGACTATTTTTGCTGCTACAGCGTTGACCAAACAGGAAAAATATATTTATAGATTTGTAGAGCGGGCGATTTTGGACATGGGGATACCTAACATGTATGTGTTTGACAGTTTCTAACTACTTTTATATGTGTTCTAGGGAAAGGGGGGTGATTTGAATTTTTAATACTTATAATTTTTATATATTTTTTATTTTTTATTTTTTTGCATTTATTAGGCCCCCTAGGGGTGTTGAACCCCAGGGAGTCTGATCACTAATGCAATGCATTGCAATAAATCATCCTTTCTTTTGCAGGCTGCATAAACCAGCCTGCAAGAGATAGAGATTGCAGACCGGCCGGGGAGCCTTGTAAAGGCTCCCGGCTGTCATGCCAACGTGACGTCGGCCCTGGAGCAACCGGCAAAATGGCGCCTTTGACCGTGTCGCCGGTGGGGTTAATGCCTCCGATCGGTCCGGGAACCGATCGGAGGTATTAGAGTCAGTTGTCTACTGCTTAAAGCAGTAGACACCCGGCGGCTATGGCGGCCGCCCGGCTCCCAGGCGGTCGCCATAGTTACACACCCAACATGCGCCATACTATTATGGCGGATGTCGGGAAGGGGTTAATGATATATACATGATTAGGGTTGAGCCGATCTTGAGATAACTTCCGACCTCGATCCCAACTCTGTTGTTGGAATATGCACAAAATAAATAGTATTTATAAATATGAATATTATTTGTATATTTACAAATATTTTATCACCTTATAATTATTATTATTATTATTATTATTATTATTATTATTATTATTACTATTATTATATATGATATTATTATTATTATTATTACTATTATTTATATTATTATTAATAATATTTTTTATATTATTATTATTATTATTATTATTATTTTATATTATTATTATTATTATTATTACTATTATTATATATGATATTATTATTATTATTATTATTTATATTATTATTAATAATATTTTTTTTATATTATTATTATTATTATTATTATTATTATTATTATTATTATTATTTTATATTATTATTATTATTATTATTATTATCATCATCATCATCATCATCATTATTTTATTATTATTATTATTATTATTATTATTATTATTTATATAATAATAATAATAATAATAATAATAATAATAATATTTTCTGATCCCATGAAATCTTCCAACAGTAGACTGATGACAAATCACGAGTAACACAATAAATCCTAATCCTGAACCATAAGCCAGACCTTGGATATATAAAACAGATTGCAGATCTTTCCAGGATTGTTCCGGGTTTTCTCCTCCTTCTCCCTCCATCTATAGACTCGTCTCTTCATTCCCTCCCATATTTCGCTCACTTTTATAAAATCCTGGACATCTATTTTTATTTTATTGATATCTATGAATTTTACTTTCATGTAATGTTTCACTCTTATATGGAATCTCCTCTTTCACGCAGATGGGAAGTGGCGCTGCGAATACAGTAGACGGAACAATATTCCTCAGCTTTCACATGTAACTCCTCATAAGTCACGGCATTACTGAGCACGCGGCGTACCGTAAATCAGCCGTCCCTTCGCCTTCAGACATTGTACTTTAACCCTTCTGCGCTCTTTGATTCATTATTGAGGTTTATTCGCCATCAATACTACATTTTACTGACTTTACCGCTAAAAGGGAGACACCGGGAAGAGAAATAAATCCGGGCTCTTTACTGTTTGTTTTACTGATTGTGGCAAGTCCTCCGAGGACGGAACCGAGCGGTTACCAGAGACGTCTTCTGCTCACTTCAGGCTTCATGACGAATCAATAAGAAGGAAATACAAGAACGAAACAAAGTAACATTGGGAATTTCAGAATTTCAGGGATTTGAAATAAAATTCTAATTTTGTAAGAATATTATAGTCAGGTTTTTTTCTTAAACCGTATTGATCTTGGATGATCCATGGATCTGGCACTAGAGATGAGCGAATACCGTTCGATCGAGTAGATATTTAATCGAATATTAAGGTATTCGAGATATTTGTTTTCAATTCAATGCCATGCAGTAATGGCATGAGACTGCAAGAGCCATATGGCGATTATGGTAGCCAAGAGTCTTCTGGACCTGCCACAGCTATATAACGATTTATGTTAGGCCTCTTTCATATCTGCATTTGGTAATCCATTCGTCGAGTTTGCAAGGGGACACCCCCCCCCCCCCCCGAACGGACTACCGAACACATTTGCAAGCGGTGTGCAGTGAAAGCACACAGACCCCATAGACTATAATGGGGTCCATGTGCTTGCCACGAGATCTCAGCAGGGAACATGCGGACAGGAAAGTACTTCACGGTGGTCTACTTTCCTTTCCGCATAATTCGTGCAGCAGCACACGGCAAGCACACGGACACCATTATACTCTATGGGGTCCGTGTGCTTTCACTGTATACCACTTGCAAATGCATTCGGTAGTCCATTCGGAGGGTACCTATGCGGATTCTCCAAATGGATTACCAATGGATGAACCAAGGGTTAATAACTGGAGGGAATACTAGCACAAAAAAAAATAATTTAAAATTTTAAAAAATGTAAAAAAATAAAAAGACCATAGAAAGCATATAAAAAAATAAATAAACATATTAGATGTCCCTGCATCTTAAAGTGTCTGAACCCCAAAATATTGACCCCATACGTTGAACCCCGTAGCAGTAACAAGAAATCAAAATATCCAAGTGGCCTTTTTTTTTTTTGACTGTTTACATTTACAAAAAATGTATAAAAAATGATCAAAATGGTATCAATAAAAACTACATCTTGTCCCGCAAAAAACGAGACCTTATAGAACTCTGATCCTGGGAACATAAAAAAAAAAAAGTTCGGTGTCTGTACAACGAGTGAGTTCAGATCCATGATAAAAAAAATCTTACATTTTGCAATTTTACAAGCTGCAGCGTGAGAAGAGTTAACTCGTGCAATCCCGGGAAGCCTTGTTCTAGAGTCTCCCGGTTGACATCGTGGCCAAGTAAAACATGTGACTGGTATATGTCTACGCACTTCTTGTAATTCTTACATGATTAGAACTTTTTGTTATATTCATAACCCCGTACCCAAAAAAGTGACATGGCGGTGAATTATGTAAGCTTGCCCAACCCTCTCGCCCGCAATCATCATCACTCTCAGCCTTCCTTGGCTCATTATAACCCTGGGAGATTTTACACGGCAGCTCCAGAGCAGGTATGCCGAGATGATGGATGAGCCCAATGATTTGTTTAATTCATAAAGAAATAAAACGCTTCTTTGGTTTCCTACGACTCAGACAGTAAAACAATGTTAAACTCTTCCCAAGATCGACATGGCAGACATGAGTGTTAGCGTGGCGCGGTGCCATTCTACCCACCACGTGCCAAAACGCCTTCTCATCGCACACACATTGCTGCTTGTTATAAACTAACTCCCACCTTGAGCTCTCCGACACGTCACTATCATGTTGCGGCTTTATCCTTCCAAGGCGAGACCAGAGGAAAGATAATGGGAGGCAAGGCAAGTCATTTTAAAGGGATGTTCAGGACTGTGACTATCCTTGGGATAGGCCATCGACAAGTCTGACACCTGGGACCCAATGGTCAGCCATTGTGTGAGCTTCACTTTCTCTTTTCAGGCCATGGATATCACGTCCATTGGTCACATGGTCAAGTTGTAGCTCAGTCCTACTCAAATAAGCTGCAATACCAATCACAGCCACTAGACAGTAATTGACACCACCTCACAATAGAGCTATTTGACATATATGTAGTCCAGTGCGGGTCTTGTGTAGGCCTCAGTTCAGGTGTGGGTCCTGGTCTTGTTACTGGGCCATAAAGGCTGCAGAGCTTGCACTTCAGGGCAGATCCAGGGAGCGAGAGAAGGTGCCTGGGTCTGTTCTGAAGCACTGAGAGTCTGGTGAGACCATACTGTGTTACTTTGTCTTGTTCGTGTGCTTGATAGTAAAGCACATGTATAGTTAGCTTTTACTGTTTAGTTAGAGCTCGGACGTGCAGGGTTTTGATGTTTTTGCTGAAGTTAAGGCTGTATTTTATTTTAAAGAAATAAGATATCCAGCGCCAAAAAAACTTAATAAAACTTCACCTTTACTAGTCCATGTTTAAAAAAGAATTACAAAATGGATCCAATGTGCAATGCAGAACAGCTTACGCGTTTCGGGGCTATGTTATGCCCCTTACTCGTAGCTATGAGTAAGGGGCATAACATAGCCCCGAAACGCGTAAGCTGTTCTGCATTGCACATTGGATCCATTTTGTAATTCTTTTTTAAACATGGACTAGTAAAGGTGAAGTTTTATTAAGTTTTTTTGGCGCTGGATATCTTATTTCTTTGATGTACGTTGTATCCTCTTCAGTCAAGGATCTTTCCGAAGCAGCCTATACAAGTATGTTTCCATTCCATTTTCATTTTGGTTGGGTTTGAGCGGTTTTTCTTTATTTTTTGCTGTATTTTATTTTGCTTATTCTGTTCCCTGACATGAAGGTTTATTTATTTTTTCTATTTTTACAAATAAACCTGTTTGCACCAGATTTTGTGTCCCTTCTCTGATTGGTTGGGCCCGGACTATTGCTGCTACCGTGCTACAATCCCCATAGCACCTACACATAGATGATGAAAATGTGAGTACGATTACTAATGCAGAGAAGGTAGATTGTGGAATATTATTTGGGGACTGTATGTTCCTCCTATAGATGTGATCACTGCACACTGCAACAAATCTGTAGTAATAAAGACACATCTAATTATTAAAGGGGTTGTCTAGGATTTGGACAATCCCAGTGCTCTGTTGTCAGCCTCCACAAATCCACTTGGTCATGTATCAGTCCCCAGAAGCCCAACACCCCTTATGACCTCAGCAGCCGCTCTAGAGGGAGCGGGGATGGACTTTGGCAACAGACAACGGAGCGCTGGGGACAGGTGAGTGTTTTTTTGTTTTTTTTTTAAATCTATCACCTTCCCTGGAACTCTCTAAATTTGACCAATTCCTGGAAAACCCCTTTAGGGGGAGTTCACACGGAGTTACGTGCCGCGTGATGTGGCCTTAGGGCCTAATGACACAGAGTAAATGCGGCACGCTAACGCGACCACAAACATGCACCATCAAAATCGCGGCGCTAACGTCCCGTAAATGCAGCACATTGCGTGCCGCGTTTACTCTGTGTGAATAGGCCCTTAGGGAGCCTTCACACGGAGTAACGCCGAGCTCAATGTATGCTTATTTTTACTGCCGTAGAAATGCAAGGGCACCGTTTACGTCGCGTTTACGCGTCGTTTTTTTACTATAAGCGTTTACGCGTTGTCTTTTTACTATAAGGCCGGGTTCACACGGAGTATTTTGGCTCGTCATTTGGTACATAGACACCGCGGGAGGATTTGCGGGCCGTATACGCTCCAATGTTTTCAATGGGAGCTGATACCGTACACGCGGTGCTATTTTGCAGCCACCGCAAAATCACGGCCGCAAAATAGCGCCGCGTGTACGGTACCAGCTCCCATTGAAAACAATGGGAGCGTATGCGGCCCGCAAATCCTCCCGCGGCGTCTACGTACCAAATAACGAGCCAGAATACTCCGTGTGAATCCGGCCTAAGCGTATACGCAGCGTTTACGCTCATAGTAAAAAAACGCCACGTAAACGCCACGTAAATGCTGCCCTCGCATTTCTAAGGCAGTAAAAATAAGCACACATTGAGCCCGGCGTTACTCCGTGTGAAGGCTCCTTAAGGCCGGGGTCACATGGGGTTTTTTGGACTGGATTTTGACCCGTAGGCCACCTCAGAATCCAGAATCCAGTCCCAAAAACGCAAGCCGCGACTGGATGCCAGTGCATTGCATCGGCATCGAGTCATGGCATTCTGCTCCGGATTAGGCCCAAATGAATGGGCCTAGTTGGGAGTGAGGTGTTGTGCCGCGGAATCCGTGGCAAGAAAAGGCAGTTTGCTTCTTTTTTCCGCGAGCGGTATAAAATCGCTAGCGGAAAAAGGAAGTAAACGGCTCCCACTGAAGTCAATAGGAGGCGTTTTTTTAGACCAGATTCTGATCCAGTCCAAAAATCTCCATGTGAACCATGCCTAAGGAATTTGATGCTAGGTTTCTCCACTTGACCAAATTCTGCTCCATATTCAGCCAAACATACCCTTAAGTTTACTTCCAAGAGCACCAACCTTTGGCATTGGCATCAGGTACCTGGACTTGAGCATTTACCATGCTTTATGGCATTTTCTCCTGTTTTCCACTTAAAGGGACACTGTCAGAGTGGTTTACAACATTAAACCAGATAGCCCTCTTGTAATGCCATCTGTGGCCACTAGGGTTGAGCGATCGGGATCGGAAAAGATTGGATTGGAGTAAATTTCACGATCGTGGTCGGAATTCCGGCAGGATCGAGGTCAGAGGTTATCTCAGGGTTGAGCGATCGGTCGGAAGTTATCTCAGGGTTGAGCGATCGGGAAAGGACGAATCCCGACCGAGCAAATTTCACGATCGGGATCGGCTGGAAAATGATCGAAAATTGGATTTTAATAACGATCCTGAAATCTCAAGATTGGCTCAACCCTAGCGGCCAGATAAAAATAAACTCCTGTCTCCTGTACTCCCGGTTATGGTTCATTTCTTCACCATGGGACCTGAAGATGGGGTGTACATCCTCGGCTTCATTGAAGAACCGTGCAGGCAACGGGAGCACCATAGATGAGTCTGATGACATTGCAATTCTTCATGGGGCACTAATCCCCCAGTCCATAAGGATCTATGGGTGGTTTAATGTCCCACATGGACCTGACGGGTTCCCTTTAATTAGTTGCAATTTCTTTATACCCTGAAATCATCACTCCAAGTCTACGTAAAATAACCCGAGGAAAGAAACCTGTAACAATTCCACTGACGAAGCCGGTCAGAACAGAACCGCAAAGCAAACCCTGGAAAAGAAAATAAAGGAGGCTCGGGAGCCTCAGTGCCGTCATTGAGTGAAATATACGGAGAGCCTCCAGCCCGAGACTTTGATATAAATTAATCACTCGGCTAATTTGTTTCCCCTGCAGAGAGGAGACAGCAAGCGAATGTTATTACAGCAACGTCTGGAGCCATCATGGTAGAACCATTCTGTGTCCATGTTTGCAAACGTTTGACTGCGAGGCGGTTTCGGCAGTGTGATATATCGACGTTTTATGCACATCTGCACAGAAAATAGATCTAGCAGATGTGGACTTCAGGCCAGGAGGATTCTCTTTGTCTATGAATTTTTCTTATGGCACTAACCTGAACGGGAAGCGAGCCCAGGAGTCATTTGTCAAGGAGTTTGTTCTGTAACGCGGTTCTTGTACAAATTACATTGTCTTAGTGTCACTCGAAACTTCCCTCGTTGTCTTCTCACGATACTATTTAACCCCTTTACTGACAGAGGTGTTAATCTACGGGCAGATAAGTCACGGGCGATGACTTCTACTGTAACATATAAAGACAATCTAATTCCTCGCCATCCATTCTTCAGACTTTTGTTGCCATTGCCAAGACGAGACATGTTTTCTTCCAGTGTCGGATACTTGATGACAGAAGTTTTCAGCTATAAAGTGGTTACATAATTTATTCAGTGAATGTATAGAGTTTCGAAGTGTTATGGAGGCAGGTGGCGGACTCTCTGCACCGTATTCACAATGAACAGGCTATACCATGGAGGAAGACCTCGGAAAGGCAAACTTTCACCCATCAAGTTAACCACCCTATTGAAGAAATTTTTGGAAGTCGTCTCAAGGAGGTTTCATTGTAACTGCCTAGCATAACATTCAGACCATGATTTTTGGCTTACACTTCACCCTCTGAAAACTTTAACAATTCTTATTCTCCAGCAAGGCACCATTGCAGTACAACAAACTTTATTCACATTGTTCTCATACTTTACATTACAGATGTATAGCATTGCATATAGTTTGGAAATTTTATGGAGACAGGTATTGGACTCTCTGTACCCCATTCACAATCTACACTGTGCAAAAAAAAAAAAAGCTTTCTTTCATTCTTCAAGGTGGAATGAGAAGACCATACTATAGGAAATTATTTCTCAGTATGGTTTTGGGTGGTCTTCTTGGGGAAGTTTCAATGTAATGGTGTGGCATAACATTTTGACCATATATTTAGCTTATACTGAACCCTCTGAAAACTTTAACATCTCCAACAAGCCACAATTGAGGTGGTTTTGCTTCTAAACGCAATGAGCTGTATTCACAATTTTTCATGCTATACATTGGAAAATGTATAGAGTTTGTAAATGTTGTAGAATGAGGTAGTGGATACTCTGTACTCAGAGCCTGTGAGAGGCATTCTTTCCCACTTCAAGTTGGTATGAGATGGACACCCTCTAAAAAACTGCTTTTCAACACAATTTTGGGTGGGTTGCCTTTAAGAGGTTTCACAGTGATTGCATGGCATGATACTCTGACTATGTTTTTGGCTTATACACCACCCTCTGAAAACTTTAACAATTCCTGCTCTCTAGTCACTTTTCCAGTGCTTTTGCTTCTCAACACAACAAGCTTTACCAAATTTTCTGATGAGAAGGCCAGTCCCTAGAAGTTCACATTCCATGTAATTTTGGTTGAATCAGAAAAGATGGCAGGGTATTCAGACCATGTTTTTCCTTATACTCCACCCTCTGAAAACTTTAACAATTCCTGCTCTCTAGTCACAATTCCAGTGCTTTCGTTTCTCATCACAACAAGCTTTTCCCAATTTTCTGGTTAGAAGAACAGTCCCTAGAAGTTCACATTCCAAATAAATTTGGTTGCCTCAGAAAAGATGGCAAGCATTCAGACCATGTTTTTGGCTTATACTTCACCCCCTGAAAACTTTAACAATTCCTGCTCTCTAGTCACAATTGCAGTGTTTTTGTTTCTCATCACAACAAGCTTTACCCAATTTTCTGGTGAGAAGACCAGTCCCTAGAAGTTCACATTCCATGTAATTTTGGTTGCCTCAGAAAAGATGATAGGGTATTCAGACTATGTTTTGGCTTATACTCCACCCCCTGAAAACTTTAACAATTCCTACTCTCTAGTCACAGTGCTTTTGCTTCTCATCACAACAAAGCTTTATCCAATTTTGTAGTGAGAACACCAGTCCCTAGAAGTTCACGTTTCATGCAATGTTGGGTGATTGTCTCAAAAACAAATGGCAGAGCATTCAGACCATGTTTTTATCTTATGTTCCACCCTCTGAAAACTTTAACAATTCCTGCTCTCTAGTCACAACTCTAGTGCATTTGTTCCTCATCACAACAAGCTTTACCCAATTTTCTGGTGAGAAGACCAGTCCCTAAATGTTCACGTTCCATGTAATTTTGGTTGCCTCAGAAAAGATGGCAGGGCATTCAGACCATGTTTTTGGCTTAAGTTCCACCCTCTGGAAACTTTAGCATCTCTCACATCACAATTGTATTGATTTCACGTCTGATGACTATGAGCTTTGTCCATAATTTTCTCATAGTCCACAAAGCTGCCATTCAATGCTTTTGCATTTGGATGGGTCTTCATACCTAGTAGATGCTTGGCTTTCCGGTTACTAACCCTGTTACAAAGGCGACATCACATCGACAGGCTTTTGTGCCCGTTTTTGGTAGTTTATATCTCTTATGTTCATTACTATCTAGGATTTAACCTATTGTTGGCGCATAATCTTGAAGGGGAACAAGCTTAGCTATTGTTTGCTTCATAGGATTGCAGCAGATTGATCGAATGTCTGTGTTTCTTTAAGAATGGTTTCGAGTCTGGCTCCGAAACAGTAGTGTTATTGTAGCCTGCTTACTCTGTAACAAGCGGCTTGCTGTAATTCTATGTTTCATCACACATGGCACACTTTCCGGTTGATGCCTTCACCCCCAAGATATGCTGCTAAATGGGAGCTGTCATCCTGAGTGGGTTTTCCTCTTGGTAAAATATTGTTATACATTTATAAAACAAATATACAGAACCGATCCCTGTATTTTCTTGCCAGATTTAATAACCCTTTTTATTTGAGCGCTGCACAAGTTTTTTTTTTTGTACCTTTTTCTGTGTGTGAATTGGGAGGTTGTCCTAAAGACAGAAGGAGAATGATTATAAAATAATGACCTGTAATCCAAGGGGTAGGACAGATATGGTGCCGCACAGTCTGTCTATAGGTAACCGCGCTACTATGTTACTTATATAAAGGGAAACAGCACAAGTCCTAACATTAGGTAAATGTCTACACAGAACTACAATAGGATTCATATAGATAGATAGATAGATAGATAGATAGATAGATAGATAGATAGGAGATAGATAGATAGATAGATAGATAGATAGATAGATAGATAGATAGGAGATAGATAAATAGGAGATAGATAGATAGATAGATAGATAGATAGATAGATAGATAGATAGATAGATAGATAGGAGATAGATAGCAGATAGATAGATAGGAGATAGATAGATAGGAGATAGATAGATAGATAGATAGATAGATAGATAGATAGATAGATAGGAGATAGATAGATAGATAGGATTTAGATAGATAGATAGATAGATAGATAGATAGGAGATAGATAGATAGATAGATAGATAGATAGATAGATAGATAGATAGGAGATAGATAGATAGATAGATAGATAGATGATAGGAGATAGATAGATAGATAGATAGATAGATAGATAGATAGATAGATAGGAGATAGATAGATAGGAGATAGATAGATAGATAGATAGATAGATAGATAGGAGATAGATAGATAGATAGATAGATAGATAGATAGATAGATAGATAGATAGATAGATAGGAGATAGATAGGTAACCGCGCTACTATGTTACTTATATAAAGGGAAACAGCACAAGTCCTAACATTAGGTAAATGTCTACACAGAACTACAATAGGATTCATATAGATAGATAGATAGATAGATAGATAGATAGATAGATAGATAGATAGGAGATAGATAGATAGGAGATAGATAGATAGATAGATGATAGGAGATAGATAGATAGATAGATAGATAGATAGATAGATAGATAGATAGAAGATAGATAGATAGGAGATAGATAGATAGATAGATAGATAGATAGATAGATAGAAGATAGATAGATAGGAGATAGATAGATAGATAGATAGATAGATAGATAGATAGATAGATGATAGGAGATAGATAGATAGATAGATAGATAGATAGATAGATAGGAGATAGATAGATAGATAGATAGATAGATAGATAGATAGGAGATAGATAGATAGATAGATAGGAGATAGATAGATAGATAGATAGATAGATAGATAGATAGATAGGAGATAGATAGATAGATAGATAGATAGATAGATAGATAGATAGAAGATAGATAGATAGGAGATAGATAGATAGATAGATAGATAGATAGATAGATAGATGATAGGAGATAGATAGATAGATAGATAGATAGATAGATAGATAGATAGGAGATAGATAGATAGGAGATAGATAGATAGATAGATAGATAGATAGATAGATAGATAGATAGGAGATAGATAGATAGGAGATAGATAGATAGATAGGAGATAGATAGATAGATAGATAGATAGATAGGAGATAGATAGATAGATAGATAGATAGATAGATAGATAGATAGGAGATAGATAGATAGATAGGAGATAGATAGGAGATAGATAGATAGATAGATAGATAGATAGATAGGAGATAGATAGATAGATAGATAGGAGATAGATAGATAGATAGATAGATAGATAGATAGATAGATGATAGATAGATAGATAGATAGATAGATATGAGATAGATAGATGATAGATAGATAGATAGATAGATAGATAGGAGATAGATAGATAGATAGATAGATAGATAGGAGATAGATAGATAGATAGATAGATAGATAGATAGGAGATAGATAGATAGATAGATAGATAGATAGATAGATAGATAGAAGATAGATAGATAGATAGATAGATAGATAGAAGATAGATAAATAGGAGATGATAGATAGATAGATAGATAGATAGATAGATAGATAGATAGATAGGAGATAGATAGATAGATGATAGATAGATAGATAGATAGGAGATAGATAGATAGATAGATAGATAGATAGATAGATAGGAGATAGATAGATAGATAGATAGATAGATAGATAGAAGATAGATAGATAGATAGATAGATAGATAGATAGATAGATAGATGATAGATAAATAGGAGATGATAGATAGATAGATAGATAGATAGGAGATAGATAGATAGATAGATAGATAGATAGATAGATAGATAGATAGGAGATAGATAGATAGATAGATAGATAGATAGATAGATAGGAGATAGATAGATAGATAGATAGATAGATAGATAGGAGATAGATAGATAGATAGATAGATAGATAGATAGATAGATAGGAGATAGATAGATAGATAAATAGATAGATAGTAGAAAAAAATGCAGAAGCAGCACAGCATACAAACCGGGTGCAAAGCCAAACTGGAAGGTGGCTAATCTTCAACTTTATATAGAAAATGGAAAAAATGGCAGCACTCCAATATTTAGAAAAAGTGTGGGTTTTGAGAAAGCCTTGAGAAAGGTTCAGATAAGAACCGAAACGTCGCTGCTTGGAATAAACCCACACTTTTTCTAAATATTGGAGTGCTGCCATTTTTTCCATTTTCTAGATAGATAGATAGATAGATAGATAGATAGGAGATAGATAGATAGATAGATAGATAGATAGATAGATGATAGATAGATAGGAGATAGATAGATAGATAGATAGATAGATAGATAGATAGATAGATAGGAGATAGATAGATAGATAGATAGATAGATAGATAGATAGATAGATGATAGATAGATAGATAGATAGATAGATAGATAGATAGATAGATAGGAGATCATTTTTTAATAACATCCCCTCCATAGAATTGTTAGGCTTCATTAAGCATCAGTACAGAACAGAGGAGGGCTGTCGTTCCTTCTCCAGGCTGCAGGCTATGCTACAATGCCTTACTAATGGAGCAAACAGACCAATAAGAGGGTTATCTGTATGTTATGCACCGGCCCTCCCTGGTAAAGGAACCAACCTCATTCATTACAGGCCCATTGCACATGGTAATGAAAATAAGAATCAGAGATGAGACCAGTGGTCCAGGAAAAATACAGATACCAAACAGGGAAAAAACAATCCCCAAGAGGTGAGATAGCGGCCGAAAAAATAAAGATATAACGGGTTATTCATTATTGGTAGAAACAATGTAACAATTCCAGGTTCTTATCAATTCTCAGGGTCTCAGGTCAGTGATTTCTGTAAGATGCCATAAACCCATGTGACAGATTTAACCCCTTCTCCAGTGTGTGAAGCAGGGTGATAAGTTTATACTCATAAATCCGTCGCTCTTTCCTTGATTTAAAATTCCCTCTTAAAACCAAAGAGAACTGATAAGAACCTGGAATTGTTTACATTGTTTCTACCAATAACGAATAGCCCCCAACCCCCCCGCTGCCTGAGGCGGTATTCAGTCCGGGAGGGGGTGGTGTCTTTTGATTGTCCGCCTCAGGCAGCAGAGATTGCTGTCAGGTGACATTGTATTGTCTCTGCTTTTTATCCCTTGGAATCTCAGAATAGCGATCTGGTAAACTTTATATCGTTTTATTTTTTTTAGTATTCCAAATAATTCCGTATAATATAAAAATAACAAAAGTCTACACTTTCTTTCCGTCGCTTATTGTATCCGTATAACGGTGAAGTCGCCCTCACCACTATGGAGCCTGGCATGTAGAGTAACTTTTCACATCCATTTAGTGTAATCCGGTATCTGGACCATTGCGGGATCAGGCTTCCCTGGAGTTAGCTGAGGTGAATGAGATTGGGATTGTGAGTGTGTGTGCGAAGTGCCAGGAAATGTAACCAGAGCTGGGGTAGCAAGGGGTCTGACACACGCAACCAGCGGCCAGCAAACACGTCTCGCTTTCATGGCACTGAGCGGGGGCATACACTAATAATCGGGGGGTTTGATAACACCGTTTCAGTCCCTATTAAATATCCGTGCGGGGTAAGCGAGCTTCTTTGTCAGGGAGGAACAAATATTATATGGAGGGATTGGGTGACCAAGAACAACAATGGTTTCCTTCCAGCCGAGTTGGTTAATGTGCAGCTTTGCTGTATTATAGACGTCGCTGTGTGCCCTCCATTGTTCTGGATGGAAACCCAGGATGTGCCTACAGGTAGTCATTACTGGAGCGAGGGCGCAGATACGACTGGACGCCAAAAGTGGAGGAGAGGAAGCCGAAAGAGCGAAACCAGTGGGACCAGTAAGCTGGAAACTTCCTCTATGATTAACTCTTTCATGGTCTTTAATCAAGTGCTTCACCTCTTTGCAGAATACTAGAAACAGTTGCATCTAAAAGTGAAGACTTAAAGGGGTGCACAAGACTTGATATTGAGTGATATTGAGTGTTGCCATTGCAAATAAACACTTGCACAGTATACAGCGCCACACAGTGTGTAGTGGCAGTGCCATGCTATTGCAGCTCAGCTTACAGTTACTTGAAACTTAGCTGCAGTACCTCCACGTGGCCACTATGTATTGTATGGCGCTGTTTGCTTATGGCTCTGTACACTGTGTAGATCCAAGGGCCTCTGTCGCTGATCATTGGGGGTGCAGTATGTCAAATCCCCAAGGATATGATATTGATGACCTATCCTAATAATGGTCTTGGATGACCCCTTTAAGTGGTACTTAACATTTCCTACATCCAAACAGGTGTTAACAAAACTCTCAATATCATACTGGTTTTGAGCTGACTCCCAGGACTCCCTCTGATCAGCTAATTGAAGGAGCCACTGTACTGTATACTAAGGATGGTGATGTGCACTGTATAGTGGCTGCATCTGGTATTGCAACTTTATCCCATTGACTTGAATAGGAACGAGCTACTGAAGACCACATGACTTATGAATGTGGACATGGACGTGCTACAACCCTTTCTATCAGCTGATCTGCGTCGGTGCCGGTAGTGTGATCCCCACCAATCTGATACCAACGGCCTACTCTACGTCTCCGGTTCAACATACATCTTCTGAACTATTGAGAAATCACGTTTCATAGCTGGTTGTCTTACTCCAGGCTTCTTGGGATACGTCAAGTCAAGAAGGAAGGTAAGTCAGGAGACGTTTGTCTATATTGTATTATTACTATTGCTACTACACACTTGTAAAATTTCACGACCATTCAATCAGCTGTGTTTCGCTAAAGTTCACGACCAGCTAAAATTTTTACGACTCCCAACGTCAACCCATCGTCCTTCCTTCTTCTGAAATCCTCATCTTCTCCTCAGATGTTTTTGAGATTAAGAGAAAGGTATTACTAAAGGAGGGGGGAAAAAAAACAAAAAAAACTTCAGCAAACTTCAAAAACATGACCAAAGCCAAGTTTTCTTTCCCAGCAGTTTGCGGCAGCTTTGACAAATGAAAGAATCTGGGGAAGATTAATGGGCGCTTCTCGGGAATTAGCATATTATCGCCACAAACAAAACAGAGAGCGCTGCTTGCTGACCCCGGGGAACCATTGGCGAATTCTTTGAAAAGGACGGATGATTGACCATCCATCGGAAAGAAAAAGGATTTCAATGTCTGCTTTAGAGCCCAGGGGGGACCCAACGAAGACACTTCGGGTCAGACAAAAAGGAAAAACCAGCCAAGAACAATTCTCTCCTGGGCTAAGTGGATAATGATTTAATGGCTACCTGTAGGAAACGCCATATGTACGATAGTGAGGAAAGATCATGTAACGTGTTCTATACGTTGGCGATTTCCAGCTGGTAGATTGCTAGACTTCACTCATTTTCTCCGTAGAGAACCCACCACCTGCCGAGTAAATCGCATTCATGTTCTGGAACTTACAACTTCCGGTGCCTTCATGTCTTGTGTTGATATAGCCAGGGGTGGCCAGACCAGTTATGGTCACTATTCGTGGTTGGACTAAGGCTGCTTGGACCAACCTGATAAAAGGATTCTGTGGACCAACCCTCTAACCCCTCTAACGTTTGGGGTGTCTTCTGCTGGACCAATTTTGTCCACTAGCCCACTGGAGGATCTCACGGTACTTTGGTGGACCAGTCCAACACTGGCACCACTAGCAAAATTTTTATGGCTGTTTCACCAAGGCTTAAGATTAGATCGCAAACAAGTAGGGTTGAGCGATCAGGATCGGGAAAGATGGGATCTCGATTGGGATCTGGATCAGCTGGAAAATGATCGGAAATCGAATTTTGAAATCTCAACCCTAATAGTGACTTTTCCCATAGAGAAGCATTGACTAGGGTTGAGCGATTGGGATCGGGAAAGATCAGATCCCGATCGGCAATCGAGCAAATTTCACGTTCGGGATCGGCTGGAAAATGATCGGAAATCGGATTTTAATATCGATCCTGAAATCTCAAGATCGGCTCAACCCTACAAAGAAGTGAAAGTCATACAAGTCTTGACCTGAGGTCTATAGCAGCAAAGTTCCATGTGACTTGCAACTCGCAACCAAAAAAATCAAGCAGGTTAGGTCACATGTTCCAAGATGACCACATTGCCAGTAATGAGATAACTCAAGTAGCCCAAATCTAATTCATACTGAGTAAATTTAATGGTCTCAGTGGTTGCAGTTGCCACCAAGCCCAGGATACATCATCAAGCTGAGCTTTTGCAGCCTATCAGCCCATGTTCCTTGCCCATAAACCATATTTTTTTGTGCCCAGGGCTATAAGGGGGTCCAGAGGCAATTGCACATTTGCAACATTATAACACAACCTTATGATCAACTGTATCAGCACCCATTGGGGGCACAGGGCATGGTGGTCTACTGGAGGTGACTATGTGTTGGGCCAACCTTGTGAGATTGTCTTGCAAATATTCTCCCCACAGGTTCATTTGGACTGAACACATCCAAACCAAAATTGCCATTATTATACTGTGGGGTCTCTGAGAGCCTAGAGTGTAAAAAGCGGAGGCTCAGAGGAAGAGAGTAATCATAACAAACAGTGTTACTCACTTCCCCGGGCTCTGGCACATCTTCTTTGGGACTGCAGAGACCTATGATTGGCCATATGGGTCATGCTGGTGTAATGATGCACACACTCAAGTGCTGTTACACCCGCATGACCCACTTAATTGCAGAGGCCTTAGTGGGCCCTGAAGTCATTCAGAAGGCCAGAAGGAGATAGGATATTCACTGGAGCCCAGAGGAGGTGAGTAACACTGTTTTTTATGTTTGCTCACCTCTCCTGGGCCTCAGCTTATTATAGCTCGTGGTTGCCGAATTCCAAAAATTTCATGTTGGGTATCGGGCAAGAATTTGCATCGAGAATCCATTCAGTCAACACTGGAACTTTACATTGTGTGGAGGGGCTATTGTGGGACATTGTACTGTGTGGAGGAGCCCTTGTTGGACATTATACCGTGTGGAAGGGCCAGTATGGGACACTATGTTGTATGGAGGCCACTAATGGGACATTCTATTGGGTGAACATTATACTGTGTGAAAGGGCCAGTATGGGACACTATGTTGTATGGAGGCCACTAATGGGACATTCTATTGAATGAACAGGCCACTATGGGACATTATACTGTGTGAAAGGGCCAGTATGGGACACTATGTTGTATGGAGGCCACTAATGGGACATTCTATTGAATGAACATTATACTGTGTGAAAGGGCCAGTATGGGACACTATGTTGTATGGAGGCCACTAATGGGACATTCTATTGAATGAACAGGCCACTATGGGACATTATACTGTGTGAAAGGGCCAATATGGGGCACTATACTGTATGGGTGGTGCTATGGGACATTATACTATGTGACGATGTGACGGGGCCACTGTAGGACATTATACTATACTACAGTGTTGATCCAGGGGAAGGCAAAAGACCCCACGAGGCTCATGCCAATTGCTACATTTCAGGGGACATTATATTGTGTGGAGGGGCCGCTATGGGGCATTATTCTGTCACAGGGATCTTTGGCCTGAAGGGGAAAAAAACCAAGTTTTCGGAAGAGCCCGGGGCCAATGATACCTTTAATCTTACCCTATATATATCATATTTACATCCAATACATGGCAAAAAAAAAATAAAGAAAGAAAAAAATAGGAAAAAATTAGACCCTCATTTTTCTTTCTTTCCTTTTTGCTTACTTTGTTTGTTTTCCCACATTGGACAAACACATAATGATCGCCACTCCGACTCCAGAAGAGTCATCTATAGATTGTATACAAGAAGAAAATGAAGTCCCCAGTGCATAAACATGTAACACATAAGGCGTCACGAGCGTGCACCGCGCTCTATTGCCCCTGACTACAAACACACGGCAGTCCTGAGAGAGTCGAGCCGTAATTGTGGCCGCTCGATGAAGGTGAAAATAATGTGGTTTGCCATTAATCTCTCGACGAGACGCACAAGGGCTGACTTGTTAAATCTGTGAAGGCTTCTATTTACTGAAATAACACGATAACTATGAAACTGAGGAGCATGAGTGTGAAGGAAGCCGATCCGGGGAAGGGGGCGCAGGGACCGTCCCTACTATTTATCAATCTATGATGCCCGCCAATGGACCTTATAGTTCTTGTATACGTAATTCATGTTGCACTGCTGTATCTGGCATGGGAAGACAAAGTTACAATGTATATGTAACATTTTTGTTTGTGCTTGGAATGGATTTTACAATGGACCGCACAAAGACCCAAAGTCTGTAGTTTGTGGATGGCACAGATTTGGAGACCATTGTCCGGCTTCCAGAACCCTTGCCGATCAGTTATTTGAAGAGGTCTTGACGTTCACGAGCACTGCAGTGGCTTTCGCAGTCATGGTACTGCAACAGCTCAATCCCATTCAAGTGAATGGGCCTGAGCTATAATACCAAGCACAACTCCTACAATATATATAGCATTGGGCTTGGTGTTAAGAGGCTGAAGGCTGCTACCTCTTCAACCTCTTCTGAGATTTGGGATGCATCACTTATCAATGATGTATCCCCAATCCCGGAAAATCCCTTAAGGTTGGCCCTGAAAGCTAGTATTTAGGGGGCCACTGTTATGGTGACGCTAAGATGAGCAAACCCCTGAAGATTCATTTTGTTTCAGGTTCAGATGGTTTGGCCCAAAGATTTATTTCGGGCCGATCTTGTTCAGAATCTTCATATACAGCCATACGTAAAATGACTATACTCTGGGGTGTGTTCTGGCCATGGTTATGATGTTATGATGCTCGGTGATCCAATGTGACCACTGAGCCCCAATCTCAGACCCCATCAATGACCCCACAGGATATTGCCCAGGAGGCTGGAGTCTTTTTTAGTCCATGTTGTCATTGATAGAGGTAAACCATTCCATGGAGAAGATCACCTCTATCCACCTTCTCCACCCGATCCTGCCACTAGTCAAAGTAATTCCTATGGGAAAAATCCCGTAGTTTGGATTCACCAAAATCTGAAACTTTTTCGACCTTCAAAATAAAATTTACCAAAATTTCAGTCCAATACGATTGAATTGGTGTGAATTAGGTTAATTCATTCCAAATAAATTCAGTCTGGTTTGAAAGTCCCGAAAAGTCTTGTGTAGCCGTTGTCATCTCATCTGTAAAATGGAGGCCGCCAATCAAAGTGATCCCTATGGGACAAATCCCAGATGGTTTGGATTTGCCAAAATCTGAAACTTTTTGGAACTTCAAAGTTAATTTGATTTCCATCAAATCGATTGACTCACCCCTAGATACGACTAGAGATGGGTGAATTGGTTCGTAACAAGATGGAGTCAACCCAAATTTTCCAAATTTTGGTGAACTAAAATGGTCGCTGCTTTACACTCTAGGGCCATGATGGCGAACCTATGACACGTGTGCCAAAGGTGGCACTCAGAGCCCTCTTTGTGGGCACCCATCTGTGGAACAGGTAATACTGTATGGGGGCCACTGTGGAGCAAATTGTACTATGTGGGGGCCATGGTGGGCAGATTGTACTATGTGGTGGCTCCGCAATTGTGGATCTGCAGAGTATTAAGGTTAAATCACCATGTTCGCACTTTGTTTTAAATTAGTGGGTTTTGGGTTGCAGTTTGGGCACTTGTTCTCTAAAAGGTTCGCCATCGCTGCTCTAGGGTCTCATCAGAGTATATACTCTCCTGGTGACATTCGATGCTCTTCTGTGAGGTCATAGGCCCGGGGGTTGCTGCTGAGAACTGTGATTGGGCCACCTGTGGTCACATTGAGCGTCATGGTGTCATGTTTTATGCCAGTTTAAGGTGTGGTGTGTACCAATCTTGTACCCAAACCACCAAACCAAACGGTATTCTTCAGCATTGTTTGGTGTTCCAGTGTTATTCTTGGGCTATCCGCCATCTTCTCCGGCCCTGGGTCCTGTGATTGAGTTTCTAACAGGAAGGTGTAATGATGTTGACTCCTCCTACATGACTGTTGAGGCCCAATCATAGAACTCAGAGGTGAGCTGGGGGATGATAACATTGACGCCCCCCCATGTGACCACTAAGACCCAATCACAGGTCCCAATGGAGACCTGGAGGCAGAAAAAGATGGTGGACAGCCAAGGAAGAAGACTGGAGCACCGTTTCCCTGGGCCTGAAGAGATCACAGAGTATAATACTCAACTTTACTCTGCGCTTCTGTTTTGGACCAAAAAAATTTTGGTCCGAAACTAAATTTTCAGGTTAACCTCACAAGTATTCAGAAAATAGATCTGGCCTGGCGGTTTATCCATCACTAATCCACTCTATTACAAAAAGTAGACAAATCTGCGACTGTTAGGGCTCCTCGCATTAACTCTGAGGTTCACGGAGAAGTAATTCCCAAATATTTCTAACATATACATTCCCCGCAGCAGACACAATTAAAGAAGTATGCCGAGGCTAAAGTTCCTCTAATACGCCTGACAATAGCACGGCCTTGGGATTACAGAGCGGCAGCGCTTTTGTCATATACACACACGGTATAGGATATCACATGGTGTCTGGACATCTGTTTATGTATTTCTTTTGATCAAGACTCCTTCTCCAAACTGCCTCCTCTCATTTCCTAAGGAATCTCAAGCGATACTAGAATTTTTTGGTATAACCCGTACAGTCTATCCAGATTGCAATATGTTTTATTTAAAGGGTAAGTATCACAATTTTTTTTTAAAAATTCTTGGGTTGAAGCATGACCATGAATACAACAATTTTCTATGGTCAGGGACTTGACAGAAACCCAGCTGTGATGCTCTTGATGAGAAGATAACCCGACCACAATAAGGACATCATGGCTGGTTATCAGGAGGACACTACATGTATGAGAAGATTACCTGACCACAATAAGGACATCATGGCTGGTTATCAGGAGGACACTACATGTATGAGAAGATAACCTGACCACAATAAGGACATCATGGCTGGTTATCTGGAGGACACTACATGTATGAGAAGATAACCCGACCACAATATGGATATCATGGCTGGTTATCAGGAGGACACTACATGTATGAGAAGATAACCCAACCACAATAAGGACATCATGGCTGGTTATCAGGAGGACACTACATGTATGAGAAGATTACCTGACCACAATAAGGACATCATGGCTGGTTATCAGGAGGACACTACATGTATGAGAAGATAACCTGACCACAATAAGGACATCATGGCTGGTTATCTGGAGGACACTACATGTATGAGAAGATAACCCGACCACAATATGGATATCATGGCAGGTTATCAGGAGGACACTACATGTATGAGAAGATAACCCGACCACAATAAGGACATCATGGCTGGTTACCAGGAGGACACTACATGTATGAGAAGATAACCTGACCACAATAAGGACATCATGGCTGGTTATCAGGAGGACAATACATGTATGAGAAGATAACCCGACCACAATAAAGACATCATGGCTGGTTATCAGGAGGACATTACATGTATGAGAAGATAACCTGACCACAATAAGGACAACATGACTGGTTATCAGGAGGACACTACATGTATGAGAAGATATCCCGACCACAATAAGGACATCATGGCTGGTTATCAGGAGAGGACACTACATGTATGAGAAGATAACCTGACCACAATAAGGACATAATGGCTGGTTATCAGGAGAGGACACTACATGTATGAGAAGATAACCTGACCACAATAAGGACATCATGGCTGGTTATCAGGAGGACACTACATGTATGAGAAGATAACCTGACCACAATAAGGACATCATGGCTGGTTATCAGGAGGGGACACTACATGTATGAGAAGATAACCTGACCACAATAAGGACATCATGGCTGGTTATCAGGAGGACACTACATGTATGAGAAGATAACCCGACCACAATAAGGACATCATGGCTGGTTATCAGGAGGGGACACTACATGTATGAGAAGATAACCTGACCACAATAAGGACATCATGGCTGGTTATCAGGAGGACACTACATGTATGAGAAGATAACCCAACCACAATAAGGACATCATGGCTGGTTATCAGGAGGACACTACATGTATGAGAAGATAACCTGACCACAATAAGGACATCATGGCTGGTTACCAGGAGGACACTACATGTATGAGAAGATAACCTGACCACAATAAGGACATCATGGCTGGTTATCAGGAGGACACTACATGTATGAGAAGATAACCTGACCACAATAAGGACATCATGGCTGGTTACCAGGAGGACACTACATGTATGAGAAGATAACCTGACCACAATAAGGACATCATGGCTGGTTATCAGGAGGACACTACATGTATGAGAAGATAACCCGACCACAATAAGGACATCATGGCTGGTTATCAGGAGGGGACACTACATGTATGAGAAGATAACCCGACCACAATAAGGACATCATGGCTGGTTATCAGGAGGACACTACATGTATGAGAAGATAACCTGACCACAATAAGGACATCATGGCTGGTTATCAGGAGGACACTACATGTATGAGAAGATAACCCAACCACAATAAGGACATCATGGCTGGTTATCAGGAGGACACTACATGTATGAGAAGATAACCCGACCACAATAAGGACATCATCAAGTCATGTTAAACTTGGTTACATCTGTGGAGATAATAGATAGATATATAGATAGATAGATAGATAGATAGATAGATAGATAGATAGATAGGAGATAGATAGATAGATAGATAGATAGATAGATAGATAGAAGATAGATAGATAGATAGATAGATAGATAGGAGATAGATAGATAGATAGATAGATAGATAGATAGATAGATAGGAGATAGATAGATAGATAGATAGATAGATAAGAGATAGATAGATAGATAGATAGATAGGAGATAGATAGATAGATAGATAGATAGATAGATAGGAGATAGATAGATAGATAGATAGATAGATAGGAGATAGATAGATAGATAGATAGATAGGAGATAGATAGATAGATAGATAGATAGATAGATAGATAGATAGGAGATAGATAGATAAGAGATAGATAGATAGATAGATAGGTAGATAGATAGATAGATAGATAAGAGATAGATAGATAGATAAGAGATAGATAGATAGATAGATAGATGATACACACATACATATATATAATATATATATATATATATATATATATATATATATATATATACAGTCCTATGAAAAAGTTTGGGCACCCCTATTAATCTTAATCATTTTTTGTTCTAAATAATTTGGTGTTTGCAGCAGCCATTTCAGTTTGATATATCTAATAACTGATGGACACAGTAATATTTCAGGATTGAAATGAGGTTTATTGTACTAACAGAAAATGCGCAATATGCATTAAACCAAAATTTGACTGGTGCAAAAGTATGGGCACCTCAACAGAAAAGTGACATTAATATTTAGTAGATCCTCCTTTTGCAAAGATAACAGCCTCTAGTCGCTTCCTGTAGCTTTTAATCAGTTCCTGGATCCTGGATGAAGGTATTTTGGACCATTCCTCTTTACAAAACAATTCAAGTTCAGTTAAGTTAGATGGTCGCCGAGCATGGACAGCCCGCTTCAGATCATCCCACAGATGTTCAATGATATTCAGGTCTGGGGACTGGGATGGCCATTCCAGAACATTGTCATTGTTCCTCTGCATGAATGCCTGAGGATTTGGAGCGGTGTTTTGGATCATTGTCTTGCTGAAATCTCCATCCCCGGCGTAACTTCAACTTCATCACTGATTCTTGAACATTATTCTCAAGAATCTGCTGATACTGAGTGGAATCCATGTGACTCTCAACTTTAACAAGATTCCCGGTGCCGGCATTGGCCACACAGCCCCAAAGCATGATGGACCCTCCACCAAATTTTACAGTGGGTAGCATGTGTTTTTCTTGTAATGCTGTTTTTTTTGGACGCCATGCATAACGCCTTTTTGTATGACCAAACAACTCAATCTTTGTTTGATCAGTCCACAGGAACTTCTTCCAAAATGAAGCTGCCTTGTCCAAATGTGCTTTTTCATACCTCAGGCAACTCTATTTGTGGCGTACGTGCAGAAACGGCTTCTTTCTCATCACTCTCCCATACAGCTTCTATTTGTGCAAAGTGCGCTGTATAGTTGACCGATGCACAGTGACACCATCTGCAGCAAGATGATGCTGCAGCTCTTTGGAGGTGGTCTGTGGATTGTCCTTGACTGTTCTCACCATTCTTCTTCTCTGCCTTTCTGATATTTTTCTTGGCCTGCCACTTCTGGGCTTAACAAGAACTGTCCCTATGGTCTTCCATTTCCTTACTATGTTCCTCACAGTGGAAACTGACAAGTTAAATCTCTCAGACAACTTTTTGTATCCTTCCCCTGAACAACTATGTTGGACAATCTTTGTTTTCAGATCATTTGAGAGTTGTTTTGAGTAGCCCATGATGCCACTCTTCAGAGGAGATTCAAATAGGAGATCAACTTGCAATTGGCCACCTTAAATACCTTTTCTTATGATTGGACACATCTGGCTATGAAATTCAAAGCTCACTGAGGTTACGAAACCAATTTTGTGCTTCAGTAAGTCAGTAAAAAGTAGTTAGGAGTATTCAAATCAATAAAATGATAAGGGTGCCCATACTTTTGCACCGGTCAAATTTTGGTTTAATGCATATTGCACATTTTCTGTTAGTACAATAAACCTCATTTCAATCCTGAAATATTACTGTGTCCATCAGTTATTAGATATATCAAACTGAAATGGCTGCTGCAAACACCAAAATATTTAGAACTAAAAATGATTAAGATTAATAGGGGTGCCCAAACTTTTTCATAGGACTGTAGATAGATAGATAGATAGATAGATAGATAGATAGATAGATAGATAGATAGATGATACACATACACGCATACCTATATATACTGTATATATATATATATATATATATATATATATATATATATATATATATGTTAATATTACAAATCCTCCATGAAGCCTATAAAGGGCGCCGGGTTTAGCAGAATAAAAATAAACTGCGAGTCCTCAGGTCTTTCCTATGTATGGAAAAGTCGAGCTTGGAAAGGATGTTAGAAAAACAAACAGAAGATGCCAGGGGTTTCTTTATCGTACCTGAAGCTGGACAAGCTAAATTCCGCCGGGCCGTCTGTGGCGCCGGGCACTGTGTTTATAAGGCGATGGTAACCCTGGCTCAATAAAACGATCAATCGGAACTTCAAAGCTTCCCGCAGCTCGATGTGGCACAGGATTTGCACAATTAATTATGTGATTTTTAAATGACAGGGTTTAGGAAAAAGTAAAAAAAAAAAATAAAAAAAAAAGGCCTAAACTGAAGTGCACTGAAAGGCCTTGTTGTCTCTGCGCCAATCTCCAGTAGCAGATAAGGGCCTGAGTTCACTATGGAAACGCAGGGACCCGGGAGCCAGAATTCAGTTTCTGAAACCACAAAATCAACACGAACGTGTGCAAAGCTAAAGGGGGGAAAGGTTGCTTTGGCAAGTATAAAATTAAAAAAAAAAATGCATTTTTTCTTGAAAAAAAAAAAAAAAGCACCAATGTATAAAACAGATGAACCGAGGCAACCTTGACCAGCTCAAAGCCAAGATAATGATGTTCCATTTAGGTTTGGCATCCATAGAATGAGCGGTAACACAACCCAGGCCGGGCGTATAATGAGCGCTGTGTATGAGCCGAAGTGTCACTGTTAGTAAATTGTAAATCCAAAGCGAAATGCTCATTAAAGTGAAGCTCCGACCACGGGCGCGGAGTATACAGAGCTGCAGAAATAGCAACGCCCTGATAAATCTGCATATTCGGATCCCAATGCACATATGTAGCAAACGTGAACCTGATATATAACATGCCATGATATGTAACGTGATAAATGTCAAGTTAAAGCATGCCGAAACTTGTAAAACTTGTCATAAATCAATAGATCATTTAAAGGGATCCTATCATTAAAATCGAATTTAAGAAAGGCTATTCGTCTCCTACCTTTAGATGTCTTGTCCGCGCCACCGTTCCGTAGAAATCCCGTTTTTTGCCGCTATGCAAATGAGTTCTCTCGCAGCACTGGGGGCGGTCCTCAATGCTCAAACAGCACTGGGGGCGTCCCCAATGATGCCAGAGAACTCTCCATCTTCTTCAGGAACTGGTCTTCTTCTGGGGGTTGGCTTCAAACTTCTAGACCTAGGGCCTAGGGCAAAGCCGACTGCGCATGCCCGCTGGCCACAAGAAAATGGACGCTTACACAGTATTGTAAGCGGAATAAGACGCCAAGAAGACCAGTTCCTGAAGAAGATGGAGGCTGTGTGGAGAGTTCTCTCGGAGGATTGGGGACGCCCCCAGTGCTGCGAGAGAACTCATTTGCATTCTGACGAAAACCGGGATTTGTACAGAACGGCGGCGACAGAAAACATCTAAAGGTAGGAGACGAATAGCTTTTCTTAAGGCTATTCCTACGTGTTAGGGACAAAAAAATTTGATTTTAATGATAGGATCCCTTTAAATACTACAATAATATACTTTATTAAAGAAAAGCGCTAGTGTCTTTAGGCAAATCCCTTGTACAGTTTACAATGAAGTCTATGGAGAATGGAGAGGGAGGATAGGGGAGACAGAGAGAGATATGACAATGTCTACAGCATCTAGAGAGTCATTTATCTCACAACAGAACTGGATAAACCAGTGATCCATCACAATTTTTGACAAATGGCCTAACATAACAAAAATCGATCGGGTTCGGAAAAGATCGGATTCCAATCGGCGATCGAGCAAATTTCACGATCGCGATCGGTTGGAAAATGATTGGAAATTGGATTTTGAAATCTCAAGATCGGCTCAACCCTAAAAATGATTTTTCCCATAGAGAAGCATTGACTAGGGTTGAGTGATCGGGATCGGGAAAGATCGGATCCTGGACGGCGATCGAGCAAATTTCACGATTAGGATCGGTTGGAAAATGATCGGAAATCGGATTTTGAAATCTCAAGATCGGCTCATCCCTACTCACCCATCCCCCAAGAATCCTGCAGTGCCGCTGCCTTTTCTCCGATCCTCTCAATGTCCATTTACATGCACAGGACAAGGGATTGTTGCAGCCACTGATGGGTTACGTGCCCTATTATGGCCATGGTGGCTATTTGAAAGAAGCCATGATGCCAAAAATATAACACCCAAAACCTTGGATTGGCTGCAGTAATTACATGTTCTATGCAAGTAGAGGATCTGAGAGAAAGCAGCGGCAGTGCTGTATTTCTGGGGTCAGGGGGGATGGTGTTATCTCCCATATCCCTGTAATTCACCTTATAACCTAGTTCTGTTACCAAATGAAACTATCACTGTATAGTTCCGAAGGATCTCGCTGCATTCTCCTCTGTCTCTTCTCTCTGCATTCTCTCTTCCTCCTCCACCTTCCCCTCTCCATAGAGTTCTGTCACTAGACTGCTTGAAGTTGAACAGATCACTGGGTATGGATTTGATCTGGGGCAGTAACCCTTTTATAATGAATGAATAATATAAATGAAGAAATAAATGAAGAAACGCCAAGTCAAGTTAACATTCGCAACATCTGCAGCTTTATTAGTGGGAGAGTGTTCCAACGTTGTGCTGCACTCTTCGAGTTGATCCTGGAGATGTCCATATACATTGCATGTCTATAGGGATAGGAGACACAACAGGGATATGACATCTCTGGAATAAGTCTTCTTAAAGATTTGGTACCTTTGGGAATACATGCACACTCTGCCAAAACCAAGCATCATGCAGCGTCGGACTGGCCCACCAGAGTCCTCTTCATTGGATCCAATAACGGTTCAGCAGAAGACACATAAAGTGTAAAATTTTTACATATTCTGCAGCACATTTACAGATATTGTCAGTCACCGCCCTATATAGGGCGCACATTCTAAATTCACTATCACTGTGTCGCAGGAAACCCTCGAGAACATGCAAACTCAATGTTGTCCTTGGCTGGATTGAACCCAGGACTCCAATGCTGCAAGACCACCGAGCCACCGTGTTGCCTTACTATATATTTCCTAGGGGCTGCTGGAAAGTGCATGCATGTTTTGATGCGGTCAATATCACAATGACCTCAGCATTCCCATAAAATCCTCCTTCCATCTTTTTGGCTTTGACCCTAGTTGGTCGGTCAATATTGTGTTCCTTTGGATTGTTTATTTTGGGTTATAAATGCGATAGATGGCACGTTACCGTTTTAGTATATCACAATGACCTCAGCATTCCCATAAAAACCTCCTTCCAACTTTTTGGCTTTGACCCTAGTTGGTGTCCAATATTGGTCGGTCAATATTGTGTTCCTTTGGATGGCGATAGATGGCACGTTACCGTTTTAGTATATCGCAATGACCTCAGCGTTCCCATCAAAACCTCCTTCCAACTTTTTGACTTTGACCCTAGTTGCCGTCTAATGTGGTAATGTGCAGAAAACATCATCCAGCGAAAACAACAACTCCTGTCGAGAGGAGGACAAACCTCTGAAGCAGATCTAATCCTGGAAGACAAAGCCATGGTAGAAGCCTACTGCAAGAAGCTCCCGGTGATTCAGACCTTGCAATGTTTTAATAATGTCCTGCTTCGTTCTTAGCGCTAATCCCTGTTTTTGACTCCGGTGGGGTCTTTCCTGTCAGCCCTTTCTACATATTGTCATTCATAACTTTCCTCACACCACCGCCAAAACCATCAGGCTTAAATTAATACAACAATGAGGGCAAGGGAGGGAGGCGAAAAGGATTATTCTCTTTACACTTCACCTGCATTTCCTCATCGGGGCAGAATGCTAACACAGTAGCAAATCCACCTATTGGGAGTTGTGGTTCATTTATTAAAGCCAAGCTGGGCTCTCTTCTGTTTGGTTGCTCCTTTTCATGGTTTTGGGCAGCAGGAATGAGAATGCCCACTGAGAGGCTTCTAACACCTCATGTCCCAGTCTGGTGCCACCTCTCGGGCTTTGTTGTAGAAAGACCGACAGAGACAAGTCATGAAGAGAGTCAATTAGTAGAAGAGTCCCAGTTGGGGCGGCCTAATCTCTCTGTCTTGTAACCATACAAATTAATCATTGCTCAGCTTTTCATTCCAGCTTGTGTTTTCTCTATCGCTGGAGAGGTTTAATTCCTCGGCTCGCTGTGTCGAGTCAATGGGCATGTGGATTTTTAAGGATCTGTTCAGGATCAGCTTCTCCAATCATGTTTTCCTTCCTTGGCTTCTTAAAGAAAATGCTTTGTCAGCTCGACGGGGAACACTGGTGGTCCCCAAGCTGCTCCAATGATATAATCTTCCAAGGCCAAGTCTACGAGCCAAGTTATGTTCATGGTGGAAGGAACAAGACTAATATAGTCCATTGGGACGTTGTTATGTTTCTAGCTTGTGTTTTGATCCTCTCCACTTGTATTACTTTATGATTATTATCCATGAGGTTTGGACTCAGTCAACCTTGTCTCATCCTAGGACCATGAAATCCCTGTTTTCGAAGGTGGAGCCATTGCTTCAAAGGGGACCTCATTATTTCAAAGAGCGAATTTGCATATTGACAAAAACAGCTATGAACGAAGTCAGAAGTTCACAAGGGGGAAAACACTGTTTGATTCAGGTCACCCTTAGACTGGGTTGATCTGCTGGGTTCTGGAGACAGACTTCCTCAAGTCTTGGTTAGGGTTGAGCAAAAAGTGAAGGAGCATACCCTCAGCTGGCACAGACTGGATGGATGAGGGGTGAGCTCCCTGGCGGAGGTTATGTAAGGTGCGCGTGTGCCCTACAATTTGCACCGAGACTAGGGTTGAGTGAAAAGATCGGAAAAGATCCCGATTCCGATCTTTTCCTGTGGGATCAAGGTCGGAGGTTATTTACCACAATGCTTGGCTACTGGCCGATTGCATTGTGGAAAATAACCTCCGATCTCGATCCCGCGGGAAAAGATCGGGATCGGAATCCGATCTTTTCCGATCTTTTCGCTCAACCCTAGTCTTGGTGCAAATTGTAGTGCACGCGCACCTTACATAATCTCCGCCAGGGAGCGCACCCCTCATCCATCCAGTCTGTGCCAGCTGAGGGTATGCTCCTTCACTTTTGGGTGTAAGAGAAGGAGGAGGTAGAGCTCTGGATAGGTCATTGTCATTGGGAGAGGTATTGAGCGAGAGAAGGATCTCGATGTGATGCGCGACCATCCCAAATCATGTTCCCAATGCGCTATACTCACTATAAAGTACTGTGGGTGGTTTAATAACGTTTTTCATCTTTAAGGCTTACTTTGTAGAAGTAGGTGGCTTCCATCACCTTAGAGACTGATGCTCTCCCCCTCTAGCTTCATCACAGACTTGGGTTGCTAACTAAACCTCTGCCCAAACATGAAATTTAGGATATTTAAGAAGAAAGCCTCATACCCTGCCCTAGTGTTCATTCCTGGTATTGTCGTTCCTGGTTTTGGCTCCTGACCCTGACATCGACCTTGTTTCTGATCTGAATATTTCTTCAGCCTCACCCCTGGGACTTTTCTTTTGGCACCTTTTGTGCTACTCTTGACTTTTCCAAACTATGTCCCTGCCTTGTTGTCTGTCCTGTGGCCTCCTGACTGATCCTGAGGAGCCTTTACTCTGTTACTGACTACGCTCCTACTGTGATACTGTTGCCAATCCATGACTATCCATCTGCAACAAAGTTAATACCTTCATGCATGGGCTAAGGATGAAGACCAGAGGATCCCTTAAAGGGATTCTACCATTAAAGCAACCTTTTTTCTAATTACCACGTTGGAATAGCCTTAAGAAAGGCTATTCGTCTCCTACCTTTAGATATGGTCTTCGTCGCGCCGTTCCTTAGAAATACCGGTACTTACTGGTATGCTAATGAGGTCTCGGCAGCAATGGGGCATCCTTCTTCTTCATCTGCCTCCTCCCCTTGTCTGTCGTCTTCTTTATTCCTCATGTCTGACGCCTGCGCAGTCGGCTGCAATTGCGCGCATGCGCAGTACGCTCCTCACATCTTCGCAGAACAGAGTGTACTGTGCATGCTCAGTAAGGTCCATACAGCCCTCCGACGCGCAAGTGAAATCATCCAGGCGTCGGAGGGCTGTACGGTCCTTACTGAGCATGCGCAGTACACTCTGTTTGGCGAAGATGTGAGGAGTGTACTGCGCATGCGCGCAATTGCAGCCGACTGCGCAGGCATCAGACATGACGAAGAAAGAAGACGACAGACAAGGGGAGGAGGCAGATGAAGAAGAAGGACACCCCCATTGCTGCCGAGACCTCATTAGCATACCAGTAAGTACCGGTACTTCTAAGGAACAGAGACCACATCTAAAGGTAGGAGACGAATAGCCTTTCTTAAGGCTATTCCGACGTGGTAATTATAAAAATAAACTTGCTTTAATGGTAGAATCCCTTTAAACATAGCACTCCTGTCCAGCCAGTGCCAATTGCATTGCGATTAGAGTATCAACATCTCTCTTACGTGACCGTAACATGTGTAACTATTAAAGGCAATAGACACACGAGACTACAAACGCTCTCCACAAAATGAGCGTCTGATCAATAGGCTACATCTTCAAGCAAATATTGGGTGTAAGAAAAAAAAGCCGGGGCCTTTGAACAGTAAAGACGGCTGAAGGAATGATTTTTGGTTTTCGGATGTATATAACATTAACAACCACAATAGCGGCGGACCAATGAGACGCAACAGCTTGAATCTAGTTTACAGTGAAGGCTACATTACACTTCAAAGACCACCAGACCTCAAATCATGAAATTCCACTCCTCATGTCTGCCCGCTGCTGACTGAAGGCTATCCCGGCCTCGTACATGTAATAGCCGTGATCACAAATAATACGCGTGTTCTGTCTAATCACGGAGAAATGAGATAGAAAATCATCTGGAATCGGCTGATTGAATACTGAAGTTCCAAGTTTGTGCTGAGGCCTGGAGGAAACACTTTCAATCCAAAGACCCTCAATTGCGGGCGCGGGTTTGCTCGAGTGTCTATAATAGGAGTAAACACGACACACAAGGGCGGCTTGTCTTCCTCATACGTGTAGGTAAGAATATCCAAATACAGGTGATCCCTTTATTGACTCTGGTCAGTGAAGCTGGGTTGGGTTCAGGAGTCAAGATACAAATACAACAGAACTATGTCAAGGTATAATTTGTACCGAAATATGTCCTAAAAAATCTGACTGCAGTGAAAGACACCAAGGACTAGTGACATCACAGCTAGAGGAACAGTGACATCACAGCTAGAGGAACAGTGACATCACAACTAGAGGAACAGTGACATCACAGCTAGAGAAACAGTGACATCACAGCTAGAGGAACAGTGACATCACAGCTAGAGCAACAGTGACATCACAGCTAGAGGAACAGTGACATCACAGCTAGAGGAACAGTGACATCACAGCTAGAGCAACAGTGACATCACAGCTAGAGGAACAGTGACATCACAGCTAGAGGAACAGTGACATCACAGCTAGAGGAACAGTGACATCACAGCTAGAGGAACAGTGACATCACAACTAGAGGAACAGCGACATCACAGCTAGAGGAACAGTGACATCATAGCAAGAGGAACAGTGACATCACAGCTAGAAGAACAGAGACATCACAGCTAGCGGAACAGTGACATCACAGCTAGAGGAACAGTGACATCACAGCTAGAGGAACAGTGACATCACAGCTAGAGGAACAGCGACATCACAACTAGAGGAACAGTGACATCACAGCTAGAGGAACAGTGACATCACAGCTAGAGGAACAGTGACATTACAGCTAGAGGAACAGTGACATCACAGCTAGAGGAACAGTGACATCACAGCTAGAGGAACAGAGACATCACAGCTAGAGGAACAGTGACATCACAGCTAGAGGAACAGTGACATCACAGCTAGAGGAACAGCAATACCACAGCTAGAGGAACAGTGACATCACAGCTAGAGGAACAGTGACATCACAGCTAGAGGAACAGAGACATCACAGCTAGAGGAACAGTGACATCACAGCTAGAAGAACAGTGACATCACAGCTAGAGGAATAGAGACATCACAGGTATAGGAACAGTGACATCACAGCTAGAAGAACAGTGACATCACAGCTAGAGGAACAGTGACATCACAGCTAGAGGAACAGTGACATCACAGCTAGAGGAACAGACACATCACAGGTATAGGAACAGTGACATCACAGCTAGAAGAACAGTGACATCACAGCTAGAGGAACAGTGACATCACAGCTAGAGGAACAGTGACATCACAGCTAGAGGAACAGACACATCACAGGTATAGGAACAGTGACATCACAGCTAGAAGAACAGTGACATCACAGCTAGAGGAACAGTGACATCACAGCTAGAGGAACAGTGACATCACAGCTAGAGGAACAGTGACATCACAGCTAGAGGAACAGTGACATCACAGCTAGAGGAACAGTGACATCACAGCTAGAGGAACAGTGACATCACAGCTAGAAGAACAGTGACATCACAGCTAGAGGAACAGTGACATCACGGCTAGAAGAACAGTGACATCACAGCTAGAGGAACAGCGACATCACAGCTAGAGGAACAGCGACATCACAGCTAGAAGAACAGTGACATCACAGCTAGAGGAACAGTGACATCACAGCTAGAGGAACAATGACATCACAGCTAGAAGAACAGTGACATCACAGCTAGAAGAACAGTGACATCACAGCTAGAGGAACAATGACATCACAGCTAGAAGAACAGTGACATCACAGCGAGAGGAACAGAGATCTAGAGGTATGACATCACAGCTAGAGGAACAGTGACATCACAGCTAGAAGAACAGTGACATCACAGCTAGAGGAACAGCGACATCACAGCTAGAGGAACAGTGACATCACAGCTAGAGGAACAGTGACATCACAGCTAGAAGAACAGTGACATCACAGTGAGAGGAACAGAGATCTAGAGGTATGATATCACAGCTAGAGGAACAGTGACATCACAGCTAGAGGAACAGTGACATCACAGCTAGAGGAACAGTGACATCACAGCTAGAGGAACAGTGACATCACAGCTAGAGGAACAGTGACATCACAGCTAGAGGAACAGTGACATCACAGCTAGAGGAACAGTGACATCACAGATAGAGGAACAGTGACATCACAGCTAGAGGAACAGTGACATCACAGCTAGAAGAACAGTGACATCACAGCTAGAGGAACAGAGACATCACAGGTATAGGAACAGTGACATCACAGCTAGAGGAACAGTGACATCACAGCTAGAAGAACAGTGACATCACAGCGAGAGGAACAGAGATCTAGAGGTATGACATCACAGCTAGAGGAACAGTGACATCACAGCTAGAGGAACAGTGACATCACAGCTAGAGGAACAGTGACATCACAGCTAGAGGAACAGTGACATCACAGATAGAGGAACAGTGACATCACAGCTAGAGGAACAGTGACATCACAGCTAGAAGAACAGTGACATCACAGCTAGAGGAACAGAGACATCACAGGTATAGGAACAGTGACATCACAGCTAGAAGAACAGTGACATCACAGCTAGAAGAACAGTGACATCACAGCTAGAGGAACAGTGACATCACAGCTAGAAGAACAGTGACATCACAGCTAGAAGAACAGTGACATCACAGCGAGAGGAACAGAGATCTAGAGGTATGACATCACAGCTAGAGGAACAGTGACATCACAGCTAGAGGAACAGTGACATCACAGCTAGAAGAACAGTGACATCACAGCTAGAGGAACAGTGACATCACAGCTAGAGGAACAGTGACATCACAGCTAGAAGAACAGTGACATCACAGCTAGAGGAACAGTGACATCACAGCTAGAAGAACAGTGACATCACAGCTAGAGGAACAGCGACATCACAGCTAGAGGAACAGTGACATCACAGCTAGAGGAACAGAGATCTAGAGGTATGACATCACAGCTAGAGGAACAGTGACATCACAGCTAGAAGAACAGTGACATCACAGCTAGAGGAACAGAGACATCACAGGTATAGGAACAGTGACATCACAGCTAGAAGAACAGTGACATCACAGCTAGAGGAACAGAGATCTAGAGGTATGACATCACAGCTAGAGGAACAGTGACATCACAGCTAGAGGAACAGTGACATCACAGCTAGAGGAACAGTGACATCACAGCTAGAGGAACAGTGACATCACAGCTAGAGGAACAGTGACATCACAGCTAGAAGAACAGTGACATCACAGCTAGAGGAACAGTGACATCACAGCTAGAAGAACAGTGACATCACAGCTAGAGGAACAGCGACATCACAGCTAGAGGAACAGTGACATCACAGCTAGAAGAACAGTGACATCACAGCTAGAGGAACAGCGACATCACAGCTAGAGGAACAGTGACATCACAGCTAGAGGAACAGTGACATCACAGCTAGAGGAACAGCGACATCACAGCTAGAGGAACAGTGACATCACAGCTAGAGGAACAGTGACATCACAGCTAGAGGAACAGTGACATCACAGCTAGAGGAACAGTGACATCACAGCTAGAGGAACAGTGACATCACAGCTAGAAGAACAGTGACATCACAGCTAGAAGAACAGTGACATCACAGCTAGAGGAACAGTGACATCACAGCTAGAAGAACAGTGACATCACAGCTAGAAGAACAGTGACATCACAGCGAGAGGAACAGAGATCTAGAGGTATGACATCACAGCTAGAGGAACAGTGACATCACAGCTAGAGGAACAGTGACATCACAGCTAGAAGAACAGTGACATCACAGCGAGAGGAACAGAGATCTAGAGGTATGACATCACAGCTAGAGGAACAGTGACATCACAGCTAGAGGAACAGTGACATCACAGCTAGAGGAACAGTGACATCACAGCTAGAGGAACAGTGACATCACAGATAGAGGAACAGTGACATCACAGCTAGAGGAACAGTGACATCACAGCTAGAAGAACAGTGACATCACAGCTAGAGGAACAGAGACATCACAGGTATAGGAACAGTGACATCACAGCTAGAAGAACAGTGACATCACAGCTAGAAGAACAGTGACATCACAGCTAGAGGAACAGTGACATCACAGCTAGAAGAACAGTGACATCACAGCTAGAAGAACAGTGACATCACAGCGAGAGGAACAGAGATCTAGAGGTATGACATCACAGCTAGAGGAACAGTGACATCACAGCTAGAGGAACAGTGACATCACAGCTAGAAGAACAGTGACATCACAGCTAGAGGAACAGTGACATCACAGCTAGAGGAACAGTGACATCACAGCTAGAAGAACAGTGACATCACAGCTAGAGGAACAGTGACATCACAGCTAGAAGAACAGTGACATCACAGCTAGAGGAACAGCGACATCACAGCTAGAGGAACAGTGACATCACAGCTAGAGGAACAGAGATCTAGAGGTATGACATCACAGCTAGAGGAACAGTGACATCACAGCTAGAAGAACAGTGACATCACAGCTAGAGGAACAGAGACATCACAGGTATAGGAACAGTGACATCACAGCTAGAAGAACAGTGACATCACAGCTAGAGGAACAGAGATCTAGAGGTATGACATCACAGCTAGAGGAACAGTGACATCACAGCTAGAGGAACAGTGACATCACAGCTAGAGGAACAGTGACATCACAGCTAGAGGAACAGTGACATCACAGCTAGAGGAACAGTGACATCACAGCTAGAAGAACAGTGACATCACAGCTAGAGGAACAGCGACATCACAGCTAGAGGAACAGTGACATCACAGCTAGAAGAACAGTGACATCACAGCTAGAGGAACAGCGACATCACAGCTAGAGGAACAGTGACATCACAGCTAGAGGAACAGTGACATCACAGCTAGAGGAACAGCGACATCACAGCTAGAGGAACAGTGACATCACAGCTATAGGAATAGTGACATCACAGCTAGAAGAACAGTGACATCACAGCTAGAGGAACAGTGACATCACAGCTAAAGAAACAGTGACATCACAGCTAGAGGAACAATGACATCACTGGTCTATCTATTGACAGTACTTCTCCAGACTTGAAAGCTCTTGATTTTTTGCTGCCACCATGGGGAACCATGCCACTGAATTTCCCCATGGTGGGACTATTAAAGGATTATCTTATTTTATCTTATCTTATCTGCCTGAAAATCGCTGGATGAAAAAGTCTTGCACGGGGGACTTCTTTTTACTTTGCCCGTTTCAGTTTTAAATGGTCGGACACCTAAACGGTTCCCATTATAGTCAATCCACGTGTCACTGGGTTTTTAGTGGTCACGCCGCCATTGTTTTGTTTCTCTAACAGGCCAGAACAATGGAAAGGTGACACTAATGTAAACCTAGGCTAATACAAATATAGCGGGATAATATGGCCCCCATTTAGTACATCCCCCGACCTCCATAGCTACTGTATAAATCGGTGATTTCATCCACGTTACAGGCGATGATACGGTTAAGGATTTCATTCTGTCTGGATGTGTATTTGTACAAGATGATAAAACATATGGTGAAGGCGCTGAACTGGTATAATTGTCTAAGGAATGCCGCTTTCCACCCCAATCTTCCTGACATATCCACTTATTCCTCAAGGTGAACGTGAGAAATGGAGAAACCAGTGGAATTTGTGCAAAACTCCTGCGCCATCTGCCAACGGCAAGCCAAGGAAGAGGAGATGTCATGTATGTCTGGACGCAACACACGCCGTATCGCCAGACTCCGAATCCATGAAGGATAATATTACAGATGTAGCAGAGGCGGACTTGTCATTTAACTATTTCATCTTTCATTGTAACAGTATCATTGGGATAGTGCAGTAGTATTGGGTGTACTATGGGCAGCATCGTCAGGTCGCATTGAGAATGTTGCAATGTTTCGCTGACACGTGTAGCATTGGTCCATGGGATTGTAGATTTGGCACTCTGCCTCCTGCTGGCTAGTTAACGGGATGACAACAGAACGTCTGCACTTTGCCTTGTTTTATGTTGCCTGGGAATCTTCTACTGACATTATGAGGGATGTTTGGGGTGAAGCGCTTCAATATGGCATCCTCTGGAAGGGGTTGAGACATCCCTATAAGACCAATTTTGGAGCCTAGGTCAGTTGACCCATAACCACTGCCCTACAAGCCAATCTCAATGGGTTCACATCTGCGCCCAGTCTCCGCTATAGCTGGCGGTCAGTTTTCAAACCCATTCACTCGAATGGGTTTGCAAAGTGACCGCCAGTGTGCGTCATGTCATATATAGCACCGTAATAACAAGATGCAAAAAATTCTGATAGAATTGCATATTATTTCACACGGACCCCCAAAACATGTAAATAAAAGCTAATCCAAGCATTATAAGTACCCCAAAATGGTGGCAAAGGAAAGTACAACTCGTCACGCAAAAAATAAGCCCCCACATGGCTGTATACACAGAAAGATACAAAAAAAGTTATGAATTTGGAAAGACGGAGATGGAAAATACGAAAAAAGCCGCCGAGCATTAACGTGCAAACGCCTCGGCGTCATGAAAGGGTTAAGGAGATCGTAAATCCTTGAGATTTGTGTTTAAGAAGCCAAGTAATATCATCTTCCGATCTGTCGCCGTTATCAAATGGTCTGAAAGCAAAACCGGGTTGATAAATATTCCCCAGAATTTGTGACTTGGAAAAATTTGGTTTTATTGCGTCTTAATAGAACCAAACCCCCCCATAGTCCATGTAGCGTCCTCGGCCCCATAAGTCAAATATTCCTATCCGTGTCCGCGGCGGTGAGCTCAGCCAGCTGGAAACTCGTTTGCATTGTATTGTTGTTGTTTTGTCATTTTCTTTCCAATTCGCTTTTTCCTCTTTTCTTTCTTTTTAGAAGGAATAAAAAAGAAGCGAAAAAAAAACAGAAAACCAAACCCTCCCTGACAGAGGCGTCTGGCCTGGCGGAGCACGTGACGCGGTGGGCTCCATTGTAGGTGTTGACAGTTTAAAATAAATCCGAGGCCCTACCTAACATTTACAGGAAAGTTATAAAATCAGTGAAACAGCGTGAAGGCCTCGCCATGGAGACCAGACACACACAATAAACAGCCGGCGCTCAGCGGCTACAACTACCAGTAGGCCCGAAATCCATCACTGGCCAGAAGTATTATAGGCTGCTGAAAGCTCCACAGGCCGAGGAGACGAGGCTGACGTCTGAAGGAGGGTTAACCTTTTCAGAGCCATGACTGTACTAATAAGACGTGATTAACAAGTGTATATGGAGAGATAGATAGATAGATAGATAGATAGATAGATAGATAGATAGGAGATAGATAGATAGATAGATAGATAGATAGATAGATAGATAGATAGATAGGAGATAGATAGATAGGAGATAGATAGATAGATAGATAGATAGATAGATAGATAGGAGATAGATAGATAGATAGGAGATAGATAGATAGATAGATAGATAGATAGATAGATAGATAGATAGGAGATAGATTGATAGATAGATAGATAGATAGATAGATAGATAGATAGATAGATAGATAGGAGATAGATAGATAGATAGGAGATAGATAGATAGATAGATAGATAGATAGATAGATAGATAGGAGATAGATAGATAGATAGATAGATAGATAGATAGATAGATAGATAGATGATAGATAGATAGTAGATAGATAGGAGATAGATAGATAGGAGATAGATAGATAGATAGATAGATAGATAGATAGATAGATAGGAGATAGATAGATAGATAGATAGATAGATAGATAGGAGATAGATAGATAGATAGATAGATAGATAGATAGGAGATAGATAGATAGATAGATAGATAGATAGGAGATAGATAGATAGATAGATAGATAGATAGATAGATAGATAGATAGGAGATAGATAGATAGTAGATAGATAAGATAGATAGAATAGATAGATAGATAGATAGATAGATAGATAGATAGGAGATAGATAGATAGATAGATAGATAGATAGATAGATAGATAGATAGATAGTAGATAGATAAGATAGATAGAATAGATAGATAGATAGATAGATAGATAGATGATAGATAGATAGATGATAGATAGATAGATAGATAGATAGATAGATAGATAGATAGAAGAAATATGTAAATAAGTGAGAGATACATAGATAGAAGATGATTAAGAGATAGATAATAGATAGATAGATAGATAGATAGATAGATAGATAGATAGATAGATTAGATAGATGATAGATAGATAGATAGATAGATAGATAGATAGATAGATAGATAGATAGGAGATAGATAGTAGATAGATAGATAGATAGATAGATAGATAGATAGATAGATAGATAATAGATAAGATAGATAGATAGATAGATAGATAGATAGATAGATAGATAGATAGGAGATAGATAGATAGATTAGATAGATAGATAGATAGATAGATAGATAGATAGATAGATAGATAGATAGGAGATAGATAGATAGATAGATAGATAGATAGGAGATAGATAGATAGATAGATAGATAGATAGATAGATAGATAAATAGATAGGAGATAGATAGATAGATAGATAGATAGATTAGATAGATAGATAGATAGATAGATAGATAGATAAATAGATAGGAGATAGATAGATAGATAGATGATAGATAGATAGATAGATAGATAGATAGATAGAAGATAGATAGATAGATAGATGATAGATAGATAGATAGATAGATAGATAGATAGATAGATAGATAGATTAGATAGATAGATAGATAGATAGATAGATAGATAGGAGATAGATAGATAGATAGATAGATAGATAGATAGATAGGAGATAGATAGATAGATAGATAGATAAATAGATAGGAGATAGATAGATAGATAGATAGATAGATAGATAGGAGATAGATTGATAGATAGATAGATAGATAGATAGATAGATAGGAGATAGATAGATAGGAGATAGATAGATAGATAGATAGATAGATAGATAGGAGATAGATTGATAGATAGATAGATAGATAGATAGGAGATAGATAGATAGGAGATAGATAGATAGATAGATAGATAGATAGATAGATAGGAGATAGATAGATAGATAGATAGATAGATGATAGATAGATAGTAGATAGATAGGAGATAGATAGATAGGAGATAGATAGATAGATAGATAGATAGGAGATAGATAGATAGATAGATAGATAGATAGATAGATAGATAGATAGGAGATAGATAGATAGATAGATAGATAGATAGATAGGAGATAGATAGATAGATAGATAGATAGGAGATAGATAGATAGATAGATAGATAGATAGATAGATAGATAGGAGATAGATAGATAGTAGATAGATAAGATAGATAGAATAGATAGATAGATAGATAGATAGATAGATAGGAGATAGATAGATAGATAGATAGATAGATAGATAGATAGATAGATAGTAGATAGATAAGATAGATAGAATAGATAGATAGATAGATAGATAGATAGATGATAGATAGATAGATGATAGATAGATAGATAGATAGATAGATAGATAGATAGATAGAAGAAATATGTAAATAAGTGAGAGATACATAGATAGAAGATGATTAAGAGATAGATAATAGATAGATAGATAGATAGATAGATAGATAGATTAGATAGATGATAGATAGATAGATAGATAGATAGATAGATAGATAGATAGGAGATAGATAGTAGATAGATAGATAGATAGATAGATAGATAGATAATAGATAAGATAGATAGATAGATAGATAGATAGATAGATAGATAGGAGATAGATAGATAGATAGATAGATTAGATAGATAGATAGATAGATAGATAGATAGGAGATAGATAGATAGATAGATAGATAGATAGATAGGAGATAGATAGATAGATAGATAGATAGATAGATAAATAGATAGGAGATAGATAGATAGATAGATAGATAGATAGATTAGATAGATAGATAGATAGATTAGATAGATAGATAGATAGATAGATAGATAGATAGATTAGATAGATAGATAGATAGATAGATAGATAGATAAATAGATAGGAGATAGATAGATAGATAGATGATAGATAGATAGATAGATAGATAGATAGATAGATAGATAGATAGAAGATAGATAGATAGATAGATAGATAGATGATAGATAGATAGATAGATAGATAGATAGATAGATTAGATAGATAGATAGATAGATAGATAGATAGGAGATAGATAGATAGATAGATAGATAGATAGATAGATAGATAGGAGATAGATAGATAGATAGATAAATAGATAGGAGATAGATAGATAGATAGATAGATAGATGATAGATAGATAGATAGAAGATAGATAGATAGATAGATAGATAGATAGATAGATAGATAGATAGATAGGAGATAGATAGATAGATAGATAGATAGATAGGAGATAGATAGATAGATAGATAGATAGATAGATAGATAGGAGATAGATAGATAGATAGATAGATAGATAGGAGATAGATAGTAGATAGATAGATAGATAGATAGATAGATAGATAGGAGATAGATAGATAGATAGATAGATAGATAGATAGATAGGAGATAGATAGATAGATAGATAGATAGATAGATAGATAGAAAGATTAGATAGATAGATAGATAGATAGATAGATAGATAGATAGATAGGAGATAGATAGATAGATAGATAGATAGGAGATAGATAGATAGATAGATAGAAGATAGATAGATAGATAGATAGATAGATAGATAGATAGATAGATAGATAGATTAGATAGATAGATAGATAGATAGATAGATAGATAGATAGATAGATAGGAGATAGATAGATAGATAGATAGATAGGAGATAGATAGATAGATAGATAGATAGATAGATAGATAAATAGATAGGAGATAGATAGATAGATAGATAGATAGATAGATAGATAAATAGATAGGAGATAGATAGATAGATAGATAGATAGATGATAGATAGATAGATAGATAGATAGATAGATAGATAGATAGAAGATAGATAGATAGATAGATAGATAGATAGATAGGAGATAGATAGATAGATAGATAGATAGATAGGAGATAGATAGATAGATAGATAGATAGATAGGAGATAGATAGATAGATAGATAGATAGATAGATGATAGATAGATAGATAGATAGATAGATAGATAGATAGATAGAAGAAATATGTAAATAAGTGAGAGATACATAGATAGAAGATGATTAAGAGATAGATAATAGATAGATAGATAGATAGATAGATAGATTAGATAGATGATAGATAGATAGATAGATAGATAGATAGATAGATAGATAGATAGGAGATAGATAGTAGATAGATAGATAGATAGATAGATAGATAGATAGATAGATAATAGATAAGATAGATAGATAGATAGA
>NC_134270.1:1729765-1837265 GCF_031893055.1 Leptodactylus fuscus | reverse complement strand
TAAAATAATCCCTAATAGTGGTTACATGTGTATGTTGGATGTCCGCGCACCGTTGTATATGTTACTCAGTCTCCTTACACATGTAGTAGACAGATGAGTAGTAAATCTTTGCAGATGGCGCACGTCTTCCCCATCTCTCCCACATGCTCGCTGGCGCGGATTCTCATTTCGCATTTTAGCTGAGACTACAACGAATTTCATCAAGAACCCACAGCGAGAAAAAAAATGTAAATTACAAAACTGCAGGCGTCTGAGCGGAGGCTCCCGCTGGACCTGTAAGAGACTGCGCTACAGACAGGAAAGAAAATAAATCATGAAACTAATACCTTAGCTATAGAATGCCGAGATCTGCTCCATGTTTCGGCTGCCCCATCTCTCTCCATGTTTCGGCTGCCCCATCTCTCACCATGTTTCGGCTGCTCCATCTCTCTCCATGTTTCGGCTGCCCCATCTCTCACCATGTTTCGGCTGCTCCATCTCTCTCCATGTTTCGGCTGCCCCATCTCTCTCCATGTTTCGGCCGCCCCATATCTCTCCATGTTTCGGCTGCCCCATCTCTCTCCATGTTTCAGCCGCCCCATTTCTCTCCATGTTTCTGCTGCCCCATATCTCTCCATGTTTCGGCCGCCCCATCTCTCTCCATGTTTCGGCTGCCCCATCTCTCTCCATGTTTCGGCCGCCCCATTTCTCTCCATGTTTCGGCCTCCCCATCTCTCTCCGTGTTTTGGCTGCCCTATCTCTCTCCATGTTTCGGCTTCCCCATCACTCGCCATGTTTCAGCTGCCCCATCTCTCTCCATGTTTCGGCAGCCCCATCTCTCTCCATGTTTCAGCTGCCCCATCTCTCTCCATGTTTCGGCTGCCCCATCTCTCTCCATGTTTCGGCTGCCCCATCCCTCTCCATGTTTCGGCTGCCCCATCCCTCTCCATGTTTCGGCTGCCCCATCTCTCTCCATGTTTTGGCTGCCCCATCTCTCTCGATGTTTCATCTGCCCCATCCCTCTCCATGTTTTGGCTGCCCCATCTCTCTCCATGTTTCATCTGCCCCATCTCTCTCCATGGTTCGGCACCCCCATCTCTCTCCATGTTTCGGCTGCCCCATTTCTCTCCATGTTTTGGCTGCCCCATTTATCTCCATGTTTCGACTGCCCAATCTCTCTCCATGTTTCGGCAGCCCCATCTCTCTCTATGTTTCAGCTGCCCCATCTCTCGCCATGTTTTGGCAGCCCCATCTCTCTCCATGTTTTGGCTGCCCCATTTCTCTCCATGTTTTGGCTGCCCCATTTATCTCCATGTTTCGACTGCCCCATCTCTCTCCATGTTTCGGCAGCCCCATCTCTCTCTATGTATCGGCTGCCCCATCTCTCTCCATGTTTCAGCAGCCCCATCTCTCTCTATGTATCGGCTGCCCCATCTCTCTCCATGTTTTGGCAGCCCCATCTCTCTCCATGTTTCGGCAGCCCCATCTCTCTCCATGTTTCGGCTGCCCCATTTCTCTCCATGTTTTTGGCTGCCCCATTTATCTCCATGTTTCGACTGCCCCATCTCTCTCCATGTTTCGGCTGCCCCATCTCTCTCCATGTTTCGGCAGCCCCATCTCTCTCTATGTTTCGGCTGCCCCATCTCTCTCCATGTTTTGGCAGCTCCATCTCTCTCCATGTTTCGGCTGCCCCATCTCTTTCCATGTTTCGGCTGCCCTATCCCTCTCCATGTTTCAGCTGCCCCATCTCTCTCCATGTTGCAGCTGCCCCATCCCTCTCCATGTTGTGGCTGCCCCATCTCTCTCCATGTTTCGGCAGCCCCATCTCTCTCCATGTTTCGGCTGCCCCATTTCTCTCCATGTTTTGGCTGCCCCATTTATCTCCATGTTTCGACTGCCCCATCTCTCTCCATGTTTTGGCTGCCCCATCTCTCTCCATTTTTTGGCAGCTCCATCTCTCTCCATGTTTTGGCTACCCCATCTCTCTCCATGTTTCGACTGCCCCATCTCTCTCCATGTTTCGGCAGCCCCATCTCTCTCCATGTTTCGGCTGCCCCATTTCTCTCCATGTTTTGGCTGTCCCATTTATCTCCATGTTTCGACTGCCCCATCTCTCTCCATGTTTCGGCAGCCCCATCTCTCTCTATGTTTCGGCTGCCCCATCTCTCTCCATGTTTTGGCAGCTCCATCTCTCTCCATCTTCCGGCTGCCCCATCTCTTTCCATGTTTCGGCTGCCCCATCCCTCTCCATGTTGCAGCTGCCCCATCCCTCTCCATGTTTCAGCTGCCCCATCTGTCTCCATGTTGCAGCTGCCCCATCCCTCTCCATGTTTCAGCTGCCCCATCTGTCTCCATGTTGCAGCTGCCCCATCCCTCTCCATGTTGTGACTGCCCCATCTCTCTCCATGTTTCGGCTGCCCCATTTATCTCCATGTTTCGGCTGCCCCATTTATCTCCATGTTTCGACTGCCCCATCTCTCTCCATGTTTCGGCAGCCCCATCTCTCTCCATGTTTCGGCTGCCCCATTTATCTCCATGTTTCGGCTGCCCCATTTCTCTCCATGTTTTGGCTGTCCCATTTATCTCCATGTTTCGACTGCCCCATCTCTCTCTATGTTTCGGCTGCCCCATCTCTCTCCATGTTTTGGCAGCTCCATCTCTCTCCATGTTTCGGCAGCCCCATCTCTCTCCATGTTTCGGCTGCCCCATTTATCTCCATGTTTCGACTGTCCCATCTCTCTCCATGTTTCGGCAGCCCCATCTCTCTCCATGTTTCGGCAGCCCCATCCGTCTCCATGTTGCAGCTGCCCCATCCCTCTCCATGTTGTGGCTGCCCCATCTCTCTCCATGTTTCGGCAGCCCCATCTCTCTCCATGTTTCGGCTGCCCCATTTCTCTCCATGTTTCGGCTGCCCCATTTATCTCCATGTTTCGACTGCCCCATCTCTCTCCATGTTTCGGCAGCCCCATCTCTCTCCATGTTTCGGCAGCCCCATCTCTCTCCATGTTTCGGCTGCCCCATTTCTCTCCATGTTTTGGCTGCCCCATTTATCTCCATGTTTCGACTACCCCATCTCTCTATGTTTCGGCTGCCCCATCTCTCTCCATGTTTTGGCAGCTCCATCTCTCTCCATGTTTTGGCTGCCCCATCTCTCTCCATCTTTCGGCTGCCCCATTTCTCTCCATGTTGCGGTTGCCCCATTTGGTCATCTTACAAACTCTTCATGATGTTTGTGTCAAAGCTGTGTGATGTTAGTGTGCCCGACATGACCACTGTGGCCATGATAGACAGAAATATATATGTATACACAACTAACAGGAGGATGCGGCTTCGCACGGGTATATTACATTTTATGTTTGTGTAGTGGCCCCATAAGAATTGCCCAATTTTGCACTGGTGTATTTTGTATGCTGTTTGTGTGTATGTCCATAAGCGTCATGTGATTATGTGTATCTCATTTTGGATATCAGTGAAAAACCTGTGATCAGTTGTTATGGATACCTGGAGTAAAGCTGTATCTAATCCTTCCCAGTGTAGTACTGTGTTTAGACGCAAGTATCTAATCCTTGTTGGTGTGGTACTGTGTGCAGAGGCACGTATCTAATCCTCCCCTGTGTAGTATTGTGTGAAGAAGCGTGTATCTAATCCTACGGCGTGTGGAACTGTGTGTAGACGCACCTATCTAATCCTACGTCATGTGTTACTGTGTGCAGACGCGTGATTCTAATCCTATGGCGTGTACAACTGTGTGCAGACACGCATATCTAATCCTCTGGCGTGTGTAACTGTAAGCGGACGCGCAAATCTAATCCTACGGCATGTGGTACTGTGTGCAGACGTGCTTATCTAATCCTCTGGCATGTGGTATTGTGTGCAGACGCATGTATCCAATACCAGCGTATGGTACTATGTGCAGACGTGCGTATCTAATCCTCCAGCGTGTGAAACTGTGTGCAGAGGCGCGTATCTAGTCCTCCCCCGTGTGGTATTGTGTGAAGAGGTGCGTATCTAATCCTCCCCCGTGTAGTACTTTGTGCAGACACACGTATCTAATCCTTCAGCGTGTGGAACTGTGTGCAGACGTGCATATCTAACCCTCGGTCATGTGGTACTGTGTGCAGACGCACGTATCTAACCCTTCCCTGTGTGGTATTGTGTGAAGAGGCGCATATCTATTCCTACAGCATGTGGTACTGTCTGCAGACGTGTGTATCTAATCCTATGGCGTGTACAACTGTGTGCAGACGCACATATTTAATCCTCTGGAGTGTGGAACTGTAAGCAGACGCGCGTATCTAATCCTACGGCATGTGGTACTGTGTGCAGATGTGCTTATGCTCTGGTGTGTGGAACTGTGTGTAGATGCATGTATCCAATCCTTTGGCATGTGGTACTGTGTATCTAATCCTTCAGCATGTGGAACCGTGTGCAGACGCACATATCTAATCCTTCAGTGTGTGGAACTGTGTGCAGAAGCGTGTATCTAATCCTCTGGCGTGTGATACTGTGTGCTGATCTGTGTATCTAATCCTCTGATGCGTGTATCTCAGTTTGGATATCCGTGTTGTATTGTGCATGTGGAGTGACCGTGTGTATTGCAGTTGAAATATGAGTGAAAGACTTGCAGGTTTGTATTGGCCATGGGGGGGGGGGGGGCACTGTGTTTGGAATGCTGTATCTCAGCAACGGTACGTCCGAGCGAGTTGGAGTCTCGTCTTAAACCTTCCCGGATACCTGAAGTATCTCTGTACCAAATTTGGTGAAGATCGGTCCAGTCGTTTGGTTTGCAATAGAGAACAGACAGACAGACAGACAAGAATTCATAGATAGATAGGAGATAGATAGATAGATAGATAGATAGATAGATAGATAGATAGATAGATAGGAGATAGATAGATAGATAGATAGATAGATAGATAGATAGATAGATGGATGGATGGATGGATGGATGGATGGATGGATGGATGGATAGATAGATAGATAGATAGATAGATAGATAGATAGATAGATAGATAGATAGATAGATAGATAGGAGATAGATAGATAGATAGATAGGATATAGATAGATAGATAGATAGATAGATAGATAGATAGGAGATAGATAGATAGATAGATAGATAGATAGGAGATAGATAGATAGATAGATAGATAGATAGATAGATAGATAGATAGATAGAGTTTATTTCTACAGGGCTCCCTTACATTTTGTTATTTTTGCACATTGCCCTCTCCCCGGGACAACCGGTATTTGCTTACATTTTGCCAACCTATCTTATCCAATGGGTGTTATAAAAAGGAAGTGTCTGAATATTTTACATTTCTGGCTGGATAAAATAACACATCGTATTTCCAGGAACGATTCCTTCTACTGTAAATCTACAGACACAAAAAAAAGAACTTTAAAACTTCCATTAATGGGTTTCTGGCAAAAAACAGGGCTGACTATTAGCAATCATTAGTGGGATGGCAGGGATGATAAAGCGGCACATTAGTGCGACCACTGCCTGGTGTTTATGGAAGGACTGGTTGTAGACGGAGGGAGGCCGCGGCTAATATTCATTCTGCCTTTGTTTCTCAGGTTCAACTCCCCTTGTTGGACAGTAAAAAAATTGTGATTTTTGAAATTTGGAGATAGAGACTGTAATGGGGTTTGCCAGGTGTCCATTGGGTTTCCACCAATTTTATACTGAAACCAGAAGAGAGAATGTTCCTCCTTTCCGATGTTAGACGAGATCTGCTGCGGGGTCGAGAATGGAGAGAGCTGGGACTGGATTATCGACTAGCGCGTTTCAGTCCTGTGATCTAAAGTCATTCATCTTTCCTTAAAACACAAATTCCCTATAGGAATTTCTTTCCGGGGAAGACACATGGGCAATAAAATAGCGTTAAATTGATATAGCACAAGCCAGACAGACAGTATGGAAAGTCAGCGAGCGAGTCACACCGAAAGTATGGAATATGTACACTAAAGGATACGTTATTCACTGGCAAAATATACAGAGCATTGTAATGCACATCTGTACGTTACACCTCCAGCTCGGAAAATCCTGCAGCTCTCTGCCTTCTCAGGCATGTTCTAAGCTTACGTCTCATTGGGTTGACCCAACGGTGTATTTTGGTACGTGGGAGGAGAGCAGACGCCCGTAGGAAACCAGTGCAAACAATAGGACAACATATAGTATCCATGCTAAGGTGCCACCATGTTTGTGATTGTAACGACTCTCGTCTACTGCCCACCACTGTGGTAGGTTGCCATTGATAGCCTGAAGAAGCCTACAAAGAAGGCCTACTTGTAGACACGTGCACTGGAGATCTTGGCCAGAATCAGAGTATGAGGATAATGGCATCGGTAGGATAGATGATGTGGGATCAGGGGGTAGACATGTAAAAAAGTCACAATAATAGCCAAGGGTCAGAAATGGAAGGCAACAGATGAGATGTTACCACCAGAAATGACTTGGAATGGAGTATTAGCAAAGCGGAGCAGCTGCTATGTGGCCTAAAGCCTACCAAAGTGGCGACAGTAAGGAGTGGTGGCTGCTATCCCAACACTTGCTCGCTTACCAAGATGCAAATGGGGAAGACGTTACCTAGAAGATTTGGAAATAGATGTTCCTTGGCAAGTCAATGGCAGATCTTCAGTGCATTTGGTGAAGATGTCATATAGAACACCCTTCTCATATCATGTCATCCAGATCCAGTGTGGACCCTTCTACAACAACACGCATGTATAGAAAACCAAGTGATGACATCATGCCTACTGTTCTTTACTGAAATATAGGGACAATCTACCAACACCAATGGTTTTGAATAAGGTCCACCAACTTCCAGATTTGGTCAAATCACTTCATACTGGTTTTATTTATATAATTGTCAGTAATTATGAATTTAATAAGATGTACAGGTTGAATCAACGGGTTTATATAAGTCTATAACAGTGGGAGATGCTTTGCTGTCCATAGCTTTGGCCTTCAGTAGTTGGCCACAATGTCACTATTAGAACCACCAACCAACAGTCTTGGCACAACTATTGCCCAGTGCTGGTGTCATTGTAGCCATAGTTCGCTCCGGCCAACGTCTACCTAATCTTACTTCAGATTGTGACACCTGCAATGTGGGCAACTTCCCTGAGAACCTGGCCAGCTTCTTCTTCATATTCTGCAGACCATAGTTTAGCTTGGTCTGTGTTCTTCATGTTCTCCTTGAGGTTTTCCACTAGACGTACCTGGTCCAGATATCCTGGATTGACCTCCTTTATTTGATTGGCCATTTCTTCTTGTATCTGACTCCCAGAGAACATGATACCCCCCAGCTTCATCTGACTACCGAGGAGAACCTTAGTTGCCCGGTTCAGCTCTTTCATGAGTTCCTGGGATTCCTGCAAATTTTCTGGGATATTCTCCGTCGCTTTTACCAGTAGAGAGAAGTTGTAGCCTTTCATTTGTATCTGGATATCATGATGGCCTGCAAAGGAAGCGCGGATACATTAAATACATGGAGAGTATTGGTATTTCACAAAAATTCTTGCAATCTTGCCTCGTTGTTGGTTCTTGGAGCCAAAACCCATTAAAATAAAATTAGAATTTAGATCTACGCATTGTGATGATTGACCAAAAAACCTCTGGTTTAATACCATTGATGGTCTATCCTTATGGTCAAACTCTTGATCCCCCCTCCTACTATTGGTTTTAAGGGGCCAAACTCTTTGGACAATGGTTGATTCCTCTTTACTAGCCACGTAGCTTGTTGACGGCTCAGCGTCAATGGATGGAGCAGAGACAAGTCCAGTCACTATACAATGTACGGTGGTGTCCTCTATAACCATCGGAGAGGCCGCACCATCATATCTTACGTTCCATTTCCTCATGGCCTAGTGTTATACAGTATAGGAAGCCTACAATTTTCCATATGACCAGATAGAGTACAACTAAGAGGACATGTTGGGACGGCTGCTGTCCACGTTATCGACCTTCCAGTCTCTGTCTTTTCCATCTTTGGGTCTAATTAGTTTTGAGCGTTCCCCTCCGTGTATTAGACCCTAACCTAATGGAATTGCCTCATGATCCGGCCGGGACGCTGCGAGCTGCTGGTTTATTTTCTTTCATGCGGGTTTGTTTAAGAGTCGTATGTACTTTGGCCACATGTTTGCCTCTTTCTGTGACTGGCCGGACAGATTTATGGCCAGCGAGAAGGTTTTGATTTGCACACACCACCAAAAAATAAAACCTGTAAACTGGACTGGGATGAGGAAAATTTGAGAAAGTCTGAAAAGGCCCCTTAAGTCTCTCTCGGAAAAGTTATGACACTGCCATGTTGCCCATTGGATCGAAAAAACATAGAAGTGCAAATAAATATAGATCTCTTATAACTAATTATCGAGAGAGAAACGAAGAGCCGGGAACTTCCTGCCGAGAAAACAAGGTTACTGGCACGTACATCAAAATATACACCGCATACCCCAATGGGATGTGTCGGACGGGGGTCGGCTCTCGCTGACGCTCGGTTTCAGGGAGGTAAAGTCTTATCCTTATATTACTTCTTGTTTTGTAGACGAAGGAAGGAAAAAGTGGCGTAGACCGGGCACCACCGACATGGCGCTAGCGTAAAGGAAGGAAACGCCAACGGCTCAAAGAGAAGAGCTGGTGCCATGTTTTATTACAGGGCAAATTCAATGAATTTTGGATCAAAACGAAATAGTTCATAAGATTCAACGAAGACAAATCCATCAAATCCAATATATAATCATACCAGATTCACAGGAAGGCCAACCCCCATGTGGCTGAGGCCAATATCCCCTTGTTATGGGGAAAAAGTCCTTACAGACTCCAACTATGCAAAATTTTGTCATTATTGGGGTTGAGACGATCTTGAGAATCGGGATCGATTTTAAAATCTGATCATTTTCCAGCCGGATCGTGAAATTTGCTCAATCTCCGATCGGAATCCGGTCTTTTCCGATCCCGATCGCTCAACCCTAGTCAATGCTTCTCTATGGGAAAAATCACTTTTAGGGTTGAGCCGATCTTGAGATTTCAAAATCCGGTTTTCGATCATTTTTCAGCCGATCCCGATCCTGAGATTTGCTCGATCAACGATCGGGATCCGATCTTTTCAGATCCTGATCGCTCAACCCTAGTCCTTATATCCTTTGTTTGTTTTTTCACTTCTAGCAGATTTTTTTTGTTTTTCACATTATTTTCTATGGCCTATTATCACGGGAACCGTGTATAAGGTCCTGAGCTCATGTCAAAGCCCTGGTCTGTATTTCCTGATGCTTAACCCAGTTTGGAAGTCAGTAACAAGTTTGGGTTAGACACAGGTAATCAGCTGAGCCAAAGCCTTTTTTTGGAGGAACTAGCAAGCTAGGAACTAGGGTTGAGCGATCGGATTGGAAAAGATCGGATTCCAATCGGCGATCGAGTAAATTTCCCAATCATGATCGGAATCCCGATCCCGATCTTTTCCAGTGGGATCGAAATCAGAGGTCATCTCAAGATCAGCTCAACCCTAAAAGTGACTTTTCCCATAGAGAAGCATTGACTAGGGTTGAGCGATCGGGATCGGAAAAGATCGGATTCCGATCGGCAATCGAGCAAATTTCATGATCAGGATCGGCTGGAAAATGATCGGAAATCATATTTTAAAATCGATCCTGAAATCTCAAGATCGGCTCAACCCTACTAGGAACCTGTATTGCTCAGGTGTTAAGATGCTTTATATAGACAATGGTGGCTGGGGATTGGCCAGGAAAATTTTTGTTTTTCGTTTTTGACTCCCCCCCCAAACCCCATAACTTTTTTATTTCTCCGCTCTCAGAGTCATATGAGGACTTAATGGTTGCGGGACAAATTTTTCTTCCATGATGCCTCTGTACATTGTACGGCACTGTGCCTGGCACTCCTCCAATGGGCTGATTGGTGGGGGTGTTGGGCTTCAGGATGACCCCGCTGGTCTGATATTAGTGACCTGTCCTAAGGATGGGACATCAATATCTAATTCCTGGAAACCCCTTTAGCTCTTGCAGTAGAGGACACATCTGTGTGATAAGTAAATACCGTACGCCCTGGTATGACCGTACTGCTGTCCATCTGTATACAGTCCTTATTCTATAGTCCATCCTATCCTGTATGCTACACAGCGCTCACAATGGTTCTCGATCCTATTCACACAGTATATAGAGAATATCACTTACTATACTTCTCCTTTATCACCTCCATACAGCCGGTGAGGTCGGCAGAGTTGTTGACCTCGTTGAGTTGGGACAAGCTCGTTTTCATGGCCACGTAGTTTTCCACCTGGTGGTTGTAGAGTTCAGCAATCTCAGTAAACTTGTCGTCATATTCCGTCACGTTCACCTTCTTCACAATCAGCTTCTTGCCTTTCTCCAGCACTAAAATTCAGGGGAAAATGTCACGTGAACCAGGTGGTGATATAGGGGTAGAGTACAGGGTCTCCACATGTGATACATAACAAGTAGAGATGAGCGAACACTAAAATGTTCGAGGTTCGAAATTCGATTCGAACAGCCGCTCAATGTTCGTGTGTTCGAACGGGTTTCGAACCCCATTATAGTCTATGGGGAACAGATACTCGTTAAGGGGGAAACCCAAATCCGTGTCTGGAGGGTCACCAAGTCCACTATGACACCCCAGGAAATGATGCCAACACCTCTGGAATGACACTGGGACAGCAGGGGAAGCATGTCTGGGGGCATCTAACACACCAAAGACCCTCTATTACCCCAACATCACTGCCTAACAACTACACACTTTCCACATTCAAAAAAACCTCTATCAAAGTGGGAAAATACCTGGAAACCTTCTTTACTCCCCAAATGGATGGACACAAACCCCAATTTAAGCTCAACAAACAGTAACAACCACCCCTTTAAATCACGTTCCCCATGACAACCACAAATGGAATAGGCAATGGGAATTCCAAAAGCCCTCACCCTTAACTGTCATTTTGAGTGTGTGTGTGTGTGTGTGTGTGTGTGTGTGATGTGGTAAGACCTTCCAAAATTCACTTTTCTAGCCCTTAACATGAGCCCTTCCAAACAAAGTTACATGACCTTAAGCTGAGCTACCAGCAGAGATTGAGGCCCTTGGCATGAGTAGAGCCTTGCACCAGCAGTGTTTTTGGCACTTAGGGTGAGTTGAGCCTTGTACCAGCGTGTGTCCCTTAACATCAGGCGGGCCCTAAGTTCTGCGCTTTGCACAAAAGTTCCACATTAACTAGGCTGAATGGTACAAAGATTAGTAGGCCCGAGAACCAGGAACAGGTCTTGCAATGGCTGTCGGATAACGCTTAAAGCACATTGTCCACCAGCCAGTCAGCCTCTACCTCCTCTTACCCAACAGTCTTGTCCTCCTTCCACCCAAAATTCCCAATCTTCTCAGAACAATAACCCCAACTGTCCCTGCTCCCCAGAGCTGTTCTCCCTTCCTTTGACTGTACCGCAACCTGCCCCTCCATTTCGCGATTCCACGGACCTAACAGACGAGTATCTGTGTCCAGATGCTCAAACACTAGAGTCTCCTCCATTCCATCTCCGGTCGATTTGGTGGCGGATGACCAGCAACCCACCCTCATCGACGACGATGAGACGCAGTTGCTGTCAGGGCAGCCAGTTGACATGCGCATTGTGCAGGAGGAGGAGGCGAGACAGGAGTTGGAAGAGGAGGTGGTGGACGACGAGGACACCGACCCCACCTGGACAAGGCAGATGTCAAGCTGGGAAAGTAGTGTGGATGTTGAGGCAGGTGCAGCACCAAAAAGGGTAGCTAGAGGCAGAGACATGTCCAGAGGCAGAGGTCAGCTGCTTTGCCGAAGCCAGGCCAGACCCGGAATGTCCGAAGATGTTCCCTTTTGTACCCAGCCCAGAAAAACTCCCCCATCGAGGGCACGTTTCTTGAAGGTGTAGAGTTTTTTCAAGGAATGCGCCGAGGACAGATATAGTGTCGTCTACACAATTTGCCTCTCGAAATCGAGTAGGGGCCCTGAGAAGAGCAACCTGTCCACCACTTCAATGCACCGTCATTTGGAATCCAAGCAATGGAATCAGTGGCAGGCAGCAACGGCAGGACAAACGTCGCCCGCCGTTCATGCCACTGCCTCTGCTCACAGTGCTGGCGATGCACTCCAGAGGACGAGCCAGGACATCACTTCATCTGCCTCCGCCACTTTGTTGACTTCTCCCTCATCCTCCCCTGTTTCTGTCTTATCTCCTTCTCCTGCACCATCAAAGGCACCATCAGGCGCTTCTTTACAACAACCCACCATCTCTCAGACATTGGAGCGCCGGCAGAAATACACCGCTAACCACCCACCCACGCAAGCCTAGAACGCCAACATCGCTAAACTGCTGGCCCAGGAGAGGTTGGCGTTCCGGCTTGTTGAAACTCCCGCCTTCCCGGACCTGATGGCAACTGTGGCACCTCACTATGCCGTCCCTAGCCGTCTCAACTTCTCCCGGTGTGGCGTCCCCGCCTTGCACCAGCACGTGTCACTCAACATCAGGTGGGCCCTTAGTTCCGCGCTTTGCTGCAAGGTCCACTTGACCACCGACACTTGGACAAGCGCCTGTGGTCAGGGATGCTGCAGTGCTTATCTTTAATGACAGGCAGGGTGAATGTGGTGGAGTCTGTTCCCCGGGTGCAAACTGGGGTGGCCTATCTCCTCTCCCAGGCCAAAATTCATGGCAGGAGTAGACTGAAACCCTACGACGCTGCAACCTCCACCACAGCTACTAGCGGCAAACGCTAAAACACTGGTGTAGGGAGACGTCAGCAGGCGGTGCTGAAGCTCATCAGCTTGGGGGACAGACAGCACAGTGCCTCCGAGGTCAGGGATGCCATCCTGGCTGAGATGGCATTTTTTTTTCCCTGCTACACCTGGGGCCTGGCATTTTTACGCCTGTGATAATGGCTGGAACCTGGTAGCGGCTCTGGAGCTTGCCAGCCTCCAACACGTTCCATGTTTGGCCCACGTCTAACCTAGTGGTGCAAAGTTTTTTAAAAACATACCCAAATGTACCGAAGCTACTGTTGAAAATGCGGCGCTTGTGCGCCCACTTTTGCAAGTGCACAGGAGTCGCTGCTAGCCTAAAAACACTCTAGCAAGGCCTACATCTGTCCAAACACAGGCTGTTGTCCGTCATTCACACACGCTGAAACCCTACAATACCATATCTTGAGCAGGGTGTGTGAGCTGCACAGACCTTTGATGGAGTTCCATCTACAAAACCCAAGGGTTCCTCAAAGTCAGCAACCAAAGTTTCTGCACCATGAGTTTCCAGGGGTGGCAGAGTTATGGCTAGGGGAAGAGGCATGGATAGGGATGATGTCTAGGGGCAAAAGCAGTGTGGATGTGGAGGCAAGCTAAGCAGGAAAAACTGGGGGTACAAGCTAAGGCATGGACTGGGGTGATGTCTAGGGGCAAAAGCAGTGTGGATGTGGAGGCAAGCTAAGCAGGAAAAACTGGGGATACAAGCTAAGGCATGGACTGGGGTGATGTCTAGGGGCAAAAGCAGTGTGGATGTGGAGGCAAGCTAAGCAGGAAAAACTGGGGGTACAAGCTAAGGCATGGACTGGGGTGATGTCTAGGGGCAAAAGCAGTGTGGATGTGGAGGCAAGCTAAGCAGGAAAAACTGGGGGTACAAGCTAAGGCATGGACTGGGGTGATGTCTAGGGGCAAAAGCAGTGTGGATGTGGAGGCAAGCTAAGCAGGAAAAACTGGGGGTACAAGCTAAGGCATGGACTGGGGTGATGTCTAGGGGCAAAAGCAGTGTGGATGTGGAGGCAAGCAAAGCAGGGAAAATGGTGGCTAGAGGCAAAGGGATGTCCATAGGCAGCAAGGGCAAAGATGCAAAACTCTCCCGTTTCAAGAATTTTCCTGACTTGTTTCCCCACAAAACATTCCTGGGAGGAGGGCTGAAACACCACCCTCCTCCTCCTCCGCTGTTAGATTTACCCCAGCTACGAGCTGAAAACGCTGCAACACTCGTGTGGGGAGACGTCAGCAGGCTGGGCTGAAGCTCATCAGCTTGGGAGACGGACAGCACACTGCCTCTGAGGTCAGGGATGCCATCCTGGATGAGATGGCAATTTGTTTATCCCCGCTGCCCCTGGGGCCAGGTTTTTTAGCTTGTTGGAGGGCTCTGGAGCTTGCCAGCCTCCAACACGTTCCATGCCTGGCCCACATGTTCAATGTAGTGGTGCAATGATTTTTAAAAACATACCCCAAATTAGCTGAGCTAAGGGTGAAAGTGCGGCACTTGGACACCCACTTTCCCAAGTCTACAGTACCTGGAGCTAGCCGCAATACACTCCAGCAAGGCCTACATCTGCCTGAAGCACCTACTGTTGTGCGAGGTCACCACACGCTCTAACCCTAGATACCGTATGTTCAGCAGGGTGTGTGAGCAGCAGAGACCTTTGATGGAGTACCAGCTACAAAACCCAAGGGTTCCTCAGAGTCAGCTCCCTCACTTTCTGCACCATGAGTTTCCATGGGTGGCAGACTTATGGCTAGAGGCACAGGCATGGATAGGGGTGATGTGTAGGGGCAAAAGCAGTGTGGATGTGGAGGCAAGCTAAGCAGCAAAAACTGGGGGTACAAGCAGCCGGTGACATCATCACTGACAAGCACAGCTGTCTGTCAGCTGACAGGCTGACTTTCACCAAAATGAACAGACAATGGATAGACTCATCATATACATGTCAGTTACATGACAAATTTAGTGCAATTTGCAAGTCCAAGATGGTTTGGAGATCTGCGGAGAGGAATCTCACCACCTCTTGCGGGTGCCATCATTTGGAAGGCAAGCCCTGGGCTCAGTGGGTGAGAGCAAGCGCAGGATAATCGTCGTTTGGCCTGGCGGCCACTGCCTCTTCCACTGTTGACAGGGCTGGCGCTGCAGTCCAGACCAGGAGCCAGGACACCTCCACATCTGCCTCTGACACTTTGGGGAGTTCACCCTTATCCTCACCTTTTCCTGCCATTTCTCCTTTTGCCCGCGCCATCATGCGCCTCTTCCCAGCAACTCCCCATCTCCCAAGCCTTTCATTTCATGCTAAAGTACAGCGCAACCCACCCACATGCCCAAGGCTTCAACGGCCTCATCTCAAGAAATCTGGCCCAGGAGATGTTGGAATCCCGGCTGGGGGACACTCTGCCCTTTTTGGGCAGAGTGTCTACTGCGCCACCGCACTGTGCCGTCCACACCAGCACTTTCCCCCAAACATGAGGCGGTCCCTAAATTCAGCGCTTAGCCCTAAAGTTCCATGTGACCAGTTACGAATGGACAAGTGCATGCGGACAGGGACGCTACCTTTCAATTTGGGCACAGTGGTTGAATGTAGTTGAGGCGTGGACCGGGTCGCAAAATGTGGTGGCCTGACTTGTCTCCCCACACAACATTCCTGGGAGGAGGGCTGAAACACCACCCTCCTCCGCTGTTAAATTGACCCCAGCTACGAGCTGGAAACGCTGCAACACTGGTGTGGGGAGACGTCAGCGGGCCGTGCTGAAGCTCATCAGCTTGGGGGCCAGACAGCACACTGCCTACAAAGTGAGTCATGCCATCCTCGATGAGACGGCAATGTGGTTTTTGCCACTGCACCTGGGCCCAGGCATGTTGTCATGTGTGATAATGGCCGTAACCTGGGATTGGCTCTGTAGCTTGGCAGCCTGCAACATATTCCATGCCTGGGCCACGTTTTTAACTCATTGCTGCTAATCTTTTGAAAAAGGTACCCCAATGTTCCTGAGCTACTGGTGAAAGTGTGGCGCTTGTGCGGATAGTTTTTAAAGTGTATAGTTGCCGCTGCTAGCCTCTATGCACTCCTACAACGCCGGTATCTGCCCGAACAATGGCTGTTGTGCGACGTCTCCACACTGCTGGCACTAAACATATCATGTGTTGAGCAGAGTGTGTGAGCAGCACAGACCTTTGATGTAGTTCCAACTCCAAAACCCTCGGGTTCGTCAAAGTCAACTCCCTCAGTTGCTCAACCATGAGTGGCCATGGGTGGCAGACTTATGTGAAATCCCATCCCATCCATTGCACTGGACACAAAACATTAGCATGCGCTCAGCACAACTTCGGATATGGCAGATGCGTTAAGCAGGGTGCAGGGTACAACACAGACCAGGCCCGAGCACCAGGAACAGGTGTTAGAAATACTGCAGCATCTGCCATTTCCTTCCAATTTTGGGGTTTTGGACCCGCCACCGACTTGTCTGGACCTAAGTGGGGATCATGAGACACAGTTGCCATCAAGGCAAGCTGTGGTCATGTGCGGTTTGCAGTAAGGGGGCAGTGCGCAATTGGAAGAGGAGTTGGTGGATGACGAGGCCACCGACCCCACATGGACAGGGGTGATGTCTAGGGGCTAAAGCAGTGTAGATGTAGAGGGAAGCTAAATCAACAAAAAACCTGGGTAGAAGCAAAGGCATAAACTGGGGTGATGTTTAGGGGTGAAAGCAGAGTAGATGTGGAGGGAAGCTAAGCAGCAAAAACAGTGGGTAGAAGCAAAGGCATGCAAAACTCTACCCTGTTGGAAGACTTATTCCTAGGTCTGGAACACGTTAATGGCCCCCCTGGACAAATTACTGCCACTCAGGGGCCTAGTGTCACCAGGAGGGACAAGTATAGGCGCATGTTGTGGGAATACCTGGCCGACACCAGCTCTGTCCTCTCCGATCCCTCTGTGCTCTACAGCCTAAACTTATTTTCTCATCTTTTTTTCTGAACTGCACATCTCTTGCCTGCTTCCTTTGGGATCTTAGAAATGGTGGTCCACTTCCACAGATGGTAACTTCAATAGACAGTGTAACGGGAGTAGCTGAGGGATCGCTGTCTTAACCACTTTTTGGCACAAAATTAACTTCCAAAGCCAAATATGGTGCAAGTATATGATGCAAGGACACCTACACACCTATCTCTGACACATTGGGGAGTTCACCCTCATGCGCCCTTTTGGCCTGCACCATCATGCGCCTCTTCCCAGCCACTCCACATTTCCCAAGCTTTTCATTGCAGGCAGAAGTACAATACAACCCACCCCCATGCCCAAGCCTGTAACAGCCTCATCGATAAACTGCTGGCCCTGGAGATGTTGGTGTTTGTTTATGCTTCTGGAGACCCAGGCCTTCCGTCAGCAGATGGCAGCTGGGGCACCTCCCTATGCTGGGCCTAGCCGTTACTACTTCTCTTGGTGTGCTGTCTCTGCCTTGCGCCTGCATGTGTCCCATAACATCAGTCGGGCCCAGAGCTCTGCGCTTTGCTGCAAGGTCCACTTGACCACCGACACATGGACAAGCGCCTGTGGTCAGGGATGCTGCAGTGCTTATCTTTAATGACAGGCAGGGTGAATGTGGTGGAGTCTGTTCCCCGGGTGCAAACTGGGGTGGCCTATCTCCTCTCCCAGGCCAAAATTCATGGCAGGAGTAGACTGAAACCCTACGAAGCTGCAACCTCCACCCCAGCTACTAGCGGAAAACACTGTAACACTGGCATGGGGAGATGTCAGTAGGCCGTGCTGAAACTGATCAGCTTGGGGGACAGACAGCACAGTGCCTCCGAGGTCAGGGATGCCATCCTGGCTGAGATGGCATTTTTTTTTCCCTGCTACACCTGGGGCCTGGCATTTTTGCGCCTGTGATAATGGCTGGAACCTGGTAGCAGATCTGGAGCTTGCCAGACTCAAACACGGTCCACGCATGGCCCACGTTTTCCAACTTGTTGGTGCCATGTTTCTTTGAAACCTACACCATTGTGCCTGATATACAGGTCAAAGTGGGGCCATTTTCGTAAGTGAGAACTAGCCTCTGCTAGGCAGAAAACATTCAGAGCACACTCCTCTCATCTTCGCACCGTTGGCTGGCGGAGGAAGACGAGGGGGTTGGAGTGGCATCTGATGTCCCTATCCCACACGAGGCTAGAGGGTGCACTTCAGTGCATCCCATTGCTTCACCACAAATGGTGTGAAGGGGAGTGGAAAATGGAGGAAATGGAGAGTGACCCTTACAGTTGGGGCCAGCAAAGGCATGCCAAGTAACACACTGGCACACATGGCTGACTTCATCTTGGGTTGCTTTTCAACACATATTTCACATCATGAAGAACAAATAATACTGGATTTTTTCAAGCCTCGAACCCCGGTCTAGGTCTAATGTCTGTTCCTTTCTTATATTAGGGGAGAGGGAAAAAAAATTACTTCAGTGATACGTTTAGCGTACATAGACTGACTATTAATGTGTATCCCACTTAGTGTTGTTAGGGTTACACACCGTCACAACCTGGCTAAAGCTTCTATAGCTGTTAATAAAGTCAACATAACTTTACGGTATCCAAAAAGACAGCTGGTACCGACAGAGAGCAAGACAAATGTCACCCAAAGCTGTGAGCTCTGAACACCCACAGTGACTTTGGCGTCATCATCATTATAAGGGAGCGGGTGGTAATAAATAACTTGGCAGTGCCTAAAACCCAAAAAGCTTATACAACTATATTTACATTAAGATACACAAATGAAACTTTTCAGTAGCATGTCATGAGAAAAGCTGATAAGCTCTTCCTTTGTGCAGTGCTATTTGAAAGTTAAACGCTGCCTTTATTTTAATTCTGGAGAAGGTGCAGACATTAGATTTAGAACATGTTGTCTTCATTGTCCAAATCCTCTATATAGGTAACGTGTTTTTCGGGCCGAGCTGTCTGGGAACGAGCTGGTGCAGCACTGACAACCTGGGTGAATATGGCAAGAGCCTGAGATGTAGGGTGAATGAATCCCCAAATTATTTGTGGAATTCCCAGTGAGACAATGGCACTGTATACCAGTATTAAAAATTGTGGGTGCACATAACCCCCATATATTCTTTGAATTCCCAGTGAGACAATGGCACTGTATACCAGTAGTAAAAATTGTGGGTGCACATAACCCCCATATATTCTTTGAATTCCCAGTGAGACAATGGAACTGTATAGCAGTAGCAAAAATTGTGGGTGCACGTAACCCCCATATATTCTTTGAATTCCCAGTCAGACAATGGCACTGTATACCAGTATTAAAAATTGTGGGTGCACATAACCCCCATATATTCTTTGAATTCCCAGTCAGACAATGGCACTGTATACCAGTATTAAAAATTGTGGGTGCACATAACCCCCATATATTCTTTGAATTCCCAGTCAGACAATGGAACTGTATAGCAGTAGCAAAAATTGTGGGTGCACGTAACCCCAATATATTCTTTGAATTCCCAGTGAGACAATGGCACTGTATACCAGTATTAAAAATTGTGGGTGCACATAACCCCCATACATTCTTTGAATTCCCAGTGAGACAATGGCACTGTATACCAGTATTAAAAATTGTGGGTGCACATAACCCCCATATATTCTTTGAATTCCCAGTGAGACAATGGAACTGTATAGCAGTAGCAAAAATTGTGGGTGCACGTAACCCCAATATATTCTTTGAATTCCCAGTGAGACAATGGCACTGTATACCAGTATTAAAAATTGTGGGTGCACATAACCCCCATATATTCTTTGAATTCCCAGTGAGACAATGGCACTGTATACCAGTAGTAAAAATTGTGGGTGCACATAACCCCCATACATTCTTTGAATTCCCAGTGAGACAATGGCACTGTATACCAGTATTAAAAATTGTGGGTGCACATAACCCCCATATATTCTTTGAATTCCCAGTGAGACAATGGAACTGTATAGCAGTAGCAAAAATTGTGGGTGCACGTAACCCCAATATATTCTTTGAATTCCCAGTGAGACAATGGAACTGTATAGCAGTATTAAAAATTGTGGGTGCACGTAACCCCCATATATTCTTTGAATTCCCAGTGAGACAATGGAACTGTATAGCAGTATTAAAAATTGTGGGTGCACGTAACCCCCATATATTCTTTGAATTCCCAGTCAGACAATGGCACTGTATACCAGTATTAAAAATTGTGGGTGCACATAACCCCCATATATTCTTTGAATTCCCAGTGAGACAATGGAACTGTATAGCAGTAGCAAAAATTGTGGGTGCACATAACCCCAATATATTCTTTGAATTCCCAGTCAGACAATGGCACTATATACCAGTAGTAAAAATTGTGGGTGCACATAACCCCAATATATTCTTTGAATTCCCAGTCAGACAATGGCACTGTATACCAGTATTAAAAATTGTGGGTGCACATAACCCCCATATATTCTTTGAATTCCCAGTGAGACAATGGCACTATATACCAGTAGCAAAAATTGTGGGTGTATATAGCCCCAATTCTATTGCTAGGGGACTTGCAGGGTATTTCTGAGGTGAAGGTGGGGGGGCACACCGTTGGAACGGGGATTTGGGGTGTATATATGGGGTATACGGGAATACACTGTCAGTGTGTTCCATTCAGGATCCTGGGAAAGCTGGGTTGCGGCAATTGAGCCCGTCAGTGCCACGTTACACTGACAAGCTTCTCCCTGGAATTTAGCTCTTATAAGAGCTGTTGGTTGTCTTCTCCTTCCTATCCTAGCCTGTCCCTGCCTACCCAGAATCTAAGCCCTAGCTAGCTGGACGGAAACCTCCGTCCTCGGTGAATTGCAAGCTCAGAATGACGCGAAGCTGGGCGGCGCTGTTCTTTTAAATTAGAGGTCACATGTTTTCGGCAGCCAATGGGTTTTGCCTACTTTTTTCAACGTCACCGGTGTCGTAGTTCCTGTCCCACCTACCCTGCGCTGTTATTGGAGCAAAAAAGGCGCCAGGGAAGGTGGGAGGGGAATCGAGTAATGGCGCACTTTACCACGCGGTGTTCGATTCGATTCGAACATGCCGAACACCCTGATATCCGATCGAACATGAGTTCGATAGAACACTGTTCGCTCATCTCTAATAACAAGTCATGTGTACAGGGAGACCTCTCCATAAGACCACCTCTCTGAGACGGCCGCACTACCTAGACCACATCATCTAGGATGGATCTTCATACAAGCCTTCTGCTTTGAGAAGACCACCTCTCTAGAGGACCACTTTATCATGTCATTTTGGGTGGTCTCAAAGAGGTTACACTGTACACTATCGACACTGCTGCAATAGGATGAGGATCATAATGAGGACTATGATGAGGGTTGTAATAAGGACTATGATTAGGACTATGATGAAGACTTCTAATGAGGACCATGATGAGGATCATAATGAAGACTATGATGAGAACTTCTAATGAGGACTATGATGAGGACTTCTAATGAGGACCATGATGAGGACTTCTACTGAGGACTATGATGAGGACTTCTACTGAGGACTATGATGAGGATTGTAATGAGGACTATGATGAGGACTATGATTAGGACCATGATGAGGACTTCTAATGAGGACTATGATGAGGACTTCGATGAGGACTTCTAATGAGGACCATGATGAGGACTTCTAATGAGGACTATGATGAGGATTGTAATGAGGACTTTGATGAGGACTTCTAATGAGGACCATGATGAGGAGCATGATGAAGACCATGATGAGAACGTCTAATGAGGACTATGATGAGGACTTCTAATGAGGACCATGATGAGGACTTCTACTGAGAACTATGATGAGGACTTCTACTGAGGACTATGATGAGGATTGTAATGAGGATTATGATGAGGACTATGATTAGGACCATGATGAGGACTTCTAATGAGGACTATGATGAGGACTTCTAATGAGGACCATGATGAGGACTTCTAATGAGGACTATGATGAGGACTTCTAATGAGGACAATGATGAGGACTTCTAATGAGGACCATGATGAGGACTTCTAATGAGGACTATGATGAGGATTGTAATGAGGACTTTGATGAGGACTTCTAATGAGGACCATGATGAGGAGCATGATGAAGACCATGATGAGAACGTCTAATGAGGACCATGATGAGGACTTCTAATGAGGAGCATGATGTGGACCATGATGAGGACTTCTAATGAGGACCATGATGAGGACTTCTAACGAGGACTATGATGAGGATTGTAATGAGGATTATTATGAGGACAGTTATGAGGATTATAATGAGGACCATGATGAGGACTATAATGTGACCAAGATAAAGGATAATGATGAGAAATATAACCAGGACTATGATGAGCAACATAATGAGGACCATGATGAGGAATATGATGCAGACCATAATGAAGACTTTAATGAGGACCATCATAGGGACTAAAATGAGCATGATGATAAGGACTATAATGAGGACTTTAATGAGGACCAAGATGAGGACTACAATGAGAACTATAATGAGGACAAGAACCAAATGAGCATCATGATAAGGACTATAGTGAGAACTATAATAATGCCCATGTTGAGGACTTTAATGAGGACCCTAATAAGGACCATGATAAGGACAACGATAAGGACTATAATGAGGACCATGATGAATTCCTCAATGTTTTTGGCTACCCACATAGTTCCCCAAAATGTTGACTAGAGCCTGCCAGATCACATCACGTCTTGGATATCCATCAGTGTCACTAGATCCAGAACTTACACAGTCCCGGCCCAGAACAATATAGTTATTTTTATGTTTAGTTGAGGAGGAAAAGGAAACCCAGCGGGAGACAGAGGAACAAAGAGCCGGCCATGTAAGAATTGTCCGCTCCGTATAACGTATCCTCAGAGAGTCTAACACATGGAAGAAACTTTAAGGTAGAGAAAAAAACTTAGAGTAAAACTACTACTAAGGGTCATGGTGCGTGGTGTCAAAGTTCAACTTTTCCCAATAATCAGGCACGGCCCATCTTTACACTTCCCTTTCTTTCTCTATCTGGCCCAGACCACCACGAAGACTTGACAACATGACTGCGCAAAAAAGTTTCTCATCATTCCCATCCTATGTCAGTGCCTTTCTGACAGTGGCAGGCTGTGTGTCTTCTCACTCCAGCGCACCAGAGGGCAGGGGGGATACATTTACAATACACAGACTTCCAGACAGCAGAGGGAAGCAGAAGGGAGATCAAAGAGGTTTATCCAGCCCTAGAGTCTTAAAGGTGACCTATGGGCCCCATGTTAGCGGCAGCCATTGACCGTGCAGCTCTGACAGTGGAAGGCACAAAGATTTATACATCAGCTGGAATCTTCTTATGTTATGAAAACCTAATAGTGTGAACAGCGGTATCAGAGGCTTACCCATCACTTGCTTTGGGGTCTGGGCACTTTTCGAAAACGGTAGAGTCTGGAAAAGAAATAAAAAATGACATATACTGAATGCCCAGAGTATAATATATATCCTCAGTCTGTATGTGGTCTGGAGCAGACTCCATTGACTTGTATGGGAGAGCTCTCTAGTCCTGCTCTGTGACCTGTCATTGCATAGAAGGGGGCAGATAAGTTGTCACATCTCCTATTATGACTGGTGGATTCTGCGTCTTATTTACATATACACGATAGCTGTGACCATCAGTGTTCTGTAAGTGAGGTATCGCTGCAAAAAAATCTCCTAAAGAAAACAGGAAGTCTTAGCCTATTATTTGGCTTAGTGGCCAGAGTCAGAACTGCAGGATTTAAAAAAAAAAAAAAAACCTCAACAAACGTTCCTTAAGGCCAGAGCCCCATGTAACGCAGATGTTGCGGAAAAACTCATGCAGCAGACATGCTGCGATTTGCAAAACCGCCGCAGTTTTGGAAAAGGCAGCATGTCACTCGTTCCTACAGAAACGCCTGGCACTATATTCATGGCTGGCATTTTCCAGAGTGTCTGGTATCTTCTTGGATCACCATGGTTGGTGTGACGGGCGCTTTGGTTGGTATCGAATATTATATTTGATAAACTGTGCAATATTATCAGCTGTCAGATATGTATTACCGGGGGCCGATATCCCATATGTGCATCTGCACGGGGCCCAATTGGTAACGTAGATCTCTACCGCCTTGATACAGCCTTACACTATCTATTGGATTTCATGGAAGGGACTGAAGTAATAAAATGTCATGGTGGACTGTTAGAAAGACTGGGGTCCTATGTGATGAGATACTAGAGAGAAAGGACCCTATATATCCTATTTATGCTTTCTGTCTCTGGGCCAGGTATGTTAAAAGTGAACCCCACATCTCTACACACACAGTACACACTGCACTCCACATCTCTCCCCCACCCACAGTCAACCTTGCACCCTAAATCTCTCCATGGTACAGTCTGCACCCCACAGTAAACCCTAAACCCAACATCTCCCATCACACAGTATCAATAGTGTCTGCATGCAGCAAAGGGAGACCTCCTGTTTGCAGAGCAACCCATGCTAGAAAAAAGCAGGTCATACTGTGATCATGTGACTAATGTAAGAAGGTGAAAAGCAGAATTAGGATTATCATGCAAACTAAAAGCAACAGTGCAACCCTGAACCCCCGGCCACTATTTCAGATGTTTATGTTGAAAGAAGTTGCAGGGAGGTTTCACAAGTATGGCCACAAGCCCAAACCTAGGATGAAGCGATATTGGTGCAGAGGTAGCTGTTGCGCCCCTTGATTCTGGATTCTGTATCACATGGTGTGCGGTAGGTGGGGGCCCTGTTGCATTAGGTCTTGCCATGTTTATCATACACAGATACAATATATATATACACTCACCGGCCACTTTATTAGGTACACCATGCTAGTAACGGGTTGGACCCCCTTTTTCCTTCAGAACTGCCTCAATTCTTCGTGGCATAGATACAACAAGGTGCTGGAAGCATTCCTCAGAGATTTTGGTCCATATTGACATGATGGCATCACACAGTTGCAGTCGCAGATTTGTCGGCTGCACATCCATGATGCGAATCTCCCGTTCCACCACATCCCAAAGATGCTCCTCTATTGGATTGAGATCTGGTGACTGTGGAGGCCATTGGAGTACAGTGAACTCATTGTCATGTTCAAGAAACCAGTCTGAGATGATTCCAGCTTTATGACATGGCATTGCATTATCCTGCTGAAAGTAGCCATCAGATGTTGGGTACATTGTGGTCATAAAGGGATGGACATGGTCAGCAACAATACTCAGGTAGGCTTTGGCGTTGCAACGATGCTCAATTGGTACCAAGGGGCCCAAAAAGAGTGCCAAGAAAATATTCCCCACACCATGACACCACCACCACCAGCCTGAACCGTTACCGATACAAGGCAGGATGGATCCATGCTTTCATGTTGTTGACGCCAAATTCTGACCCTACCATCCGAATGTCGCAGCAGAAATCGAGACTCATCAGACCAGGCAACGTTTTTCCAATCTTCAATTGTCCAATTTCGATGAGCTTGTGCAAATTGTAGCCTCAGTTTCCTGTTCTTAGCTGAAAGGAGTGGCACCCGGTGTGGTCTTCTGCTGCTGTAGCCCATCTGTAGCCTCAAAGTGCGACGTACTGTGCGGCGTTCAGAGATGCTCTTCTGGCTACCTTGGTTGTAACGGGTGGCTATTTGAGTCACTGTTGCCTTTCTATCAGCTCGAACCAGTCTGGCCATTCTCCTCTGACCTCTGGCATCAACAACGCATTTCCGCCCCCCCACAGAACTGCCGCTCACTGGATGTTTTTTCTTTTTCGGACCATTCTCTGTAAACCCTAGAGATGGTTGTGCGTGAAAATCCCAGTAGATCAGCAGTTTCTGAAATACTCAGACCAGCCCTTCTGGCACCAACAACCATGCCACGTTCAAAGGCACTCAAATCACCTTTCTTCCCCAGACTGATGCTCGGTTTGAACTGCAGGAGATTGTCTTGACCATGTCTACATGCCTAAATGCACTGAGTTGCCGCCATGTGATTGGCTGATTAGAAATTAAGTGTTAACGAGCAGTTGGACAGGTGTACCTAATAAAGTGGCCGGTGAGTGTATATATATATATATATATATATATATATATATATATATATATATATATATTTCACTGTGGTGTGGGCTTCTTATACTAGGCTCGGTGCTTTCTTCTTTACAGTCACGCGATATCAGGAACCTGTCAGAGTTTGCACAATGGGGCTCAGCCCTGTTTACTGATCTCATCTCCGTCTCTGTGCTGGAGTCTCTACAAGCCATGGATATTACGAAACCTTACCCAATATCTTCTCCTAGAGAGGACTGAGATCTATCATTACATGCCGTGCCCCGATCCTCTCAGTCCCTGTTATTGCCGTCCTGTAATTACATCTCTAATACCCGGGTGTATATTTATTACTAGGCTGCGGCTACATTAGAAAACCAAGAACCTTCTGCTTCATCCTGGTATCAAACAATCCGATTTAGCCTGATACGTGTCATTAGACCTGTCCTATAACCTTCAGACAAAGGAGACTCGGCCCACCGGTCCTAAAGAGCTTTATGGGTAAATTGGGACAGACTGAGGAGAAAGTGCAACGAAAAGGATCACATTGGTCAAGCAAAGTCTGATGGTGCCATAGTTCTGATGTTACGTCTGCGCTTATGTACACATGGAGATATTTTTTGGAAATTCTAAAAAGATTCACTATATCCTTTAAGGGTCTGTTCACACAGAGTTTTTTGCAGGCGGATTTTGACACTTCCTTGTAAGGTAATATAGTCCCGCCTACCATGATGACATCACTCAGTATAGTACAAGTAACCACTTCCTTGTAAGGTAATATAGCCCCGCCTACCATGATGACATCACTCAGTATAGTACAAGTAACCACTTCCTTGTAAGGTAATATAGCCCCGCCTACCATGATGACATCACTCAGTGTTTTATTGGTAACATCACTGTACTGTAACATAGCCCCGCCTAGCATGATGACATCAGCCCTTGTAATATAAGTAACTACTTCTGTGTATTGCAAGACAATGACATCAGAGGCTGCAAACCCTGTACTGTATATAACATTGTATAGGTAACAGTTTCTCTGTATTGTGATATAGCCCTTTCCATTATAATGACATCACAGGCCTTCACACGTGATGTCATCAGTCTGTATAACCGTAAGTTTTTATTTGGATTGTAATATGGTTCCACCTTGCATCATGACATCACTCAGTAAAGTAGCGGGAACTACTTCTAGTTCTGCCTTATATGGTGACATCACAGGCTGCCTACCATGATGTCATCACTTGATATAAGGCTAAGGCTCCACATTGCAGCAGAACAAATGCTGAGTATTACTGTACCGATAAAGTGAGTGAGATTTCATTTGTCTTATCCACACATTGCATAACAAAAGCTGCGGAATCCCAAGTGTTTCCCTATTGACTTAATAGGGGAGAAAAAATGCAGAGAAAAAATGTAAACATTGCAATGAGTTTTTTGGCAGTGTTTTTTTTGCTGTGTTTCTCTACATGGGGCCTTAGCACAGGCTGTCCCTCTGGGAGTTGCATGCTATACATTAGCGCATTGTCTCCTATTCCCAGGGATTTGGGAGTAATAGGCGCCATATAGTGACTTCTCTTACATTGCACCTGTCGCTCCCTGAAGCCTCTGCAGGCAGAGACAGAACAGAGGACAGGGGATGGGGCACAGGCAAAGGTGAGGATTTGTTCTTGGGTTTGTTTGTTTTTTTTACTTTGTTTGATATAGACTGTAAGGGTAACTAGAGGGGGACATGAAACAATTGGGGCAACCTGGAGGGGGACATAAACTTGCCAGAGCAACTGGAGGGGGACTTGAAACTGTGGAGGCAACCAGTAGTGTGGGCTTAAAACTGCAGGGGTAACCAGGAAGGGAATATGAAACTGATTAAACTGTGGGGGCAACCAGTAGGGGGACATTATACTGTGGGGGCACCAGGAGGGGTACATTATACTGTGGGGGCAGCTGGAGGGGGACATTATACTTTGGGGGTAACTGGAGGGGTACATTATACTGTGGGGGCAACTGGAGGGGTACATTATACTGTGGGGGCAACTGGAGGGATACATTATACTGTGGGGGCAACTGGAGGGGTACATTATACTGTGGGGGCAACTGGAGGGGTACATTATACTGTGGGGGCAACTGGAGGGATACATTATACTGTGGGGGCAACTGGAGGGGTAAATTATACTGTGGGACAACCAGGAGGGGTACATTATACTGTGGGGGCAAATGGAGGGGGACATTATACTGTGGAGGCAGCTGGAGGGGACATTATACTGTGGGGGCAACTGGAGGGGGACATTATACTGTGGGGGCAACTGGAGGGGTAAATTATACTGTGGGACAACCAGGAGGGGTACATTATACTGTGGGGGCAAATGGAGGGGGACATTATACTGTGGAGGCAGCTGGAGGGGACATTATACTGTGGGGGCAACTGGAGGGGTAAATTATACTGTGGGACAACCAGGAGGGGACATTATACTGTGGGGGCAGCTGGAGGGGGACATTATACTGTGGAGGCAGCTGGAGGGGACATTATACTGTGGGGGCAACTGGAGGGGGACATTATAATGTGGGGACAGCTGGAGGGGACATTATACTGTGGAGGCAGCAGGAGGGGGGACATTATACTGTGTGGGCAGCTGGAGGGGGCATTATACTGTGTGGGCAGCTGGAGGGGGCATTATACTGTGTGGGCAGCTGGAGGGGACATTATACTGTGGGGGCAGCTGGAGGGGGACATTATACTGTGGGGGCAGCTGGAGGGGACATTATACTGTGGGGGCAGCTGGAGGGGGACATTATACTGTGGGGGCAGCTGGAGGGGGACATTATACTGTGGGGACAGCTGGAGGGGGACATTATACTGTGTGGGCAGCTGGAGGGGGACATTATACTGTGTGGGCAGCTGGAGGGGGACATTATACTGTGGGGGCAGCTGGAGGGGGACATTATACTGTGGGGGCAGCTGGAGGGGGACATTATACTGGGGGGGCAACCAGGAAGGAAACATTATACTGTGGGGGCAACTGGAGGGGTACATTATACTGTGGGGGCAACTGGAGGGGTACATTATACTGTGGGGGCAACTGGAGGGATACATTATACTGTGGGGGCAACTGGAGGGGTAAATTATACTGTGTGGGCAGCTGGAGGGGGCATTATACTGTGGGGGCAGCTGGAGGGGTACATTATATTGTGGGGACAGCTGGAGGGGACATTATACTGTGGAGGCAGCTGGAGGGGGACATTATACTGTGGGGGCAGCTGGAGGGGTACATTATATTGTGGGGACAGCTGGAGGGGACATTATACTGTGGAGGCAGCTGGAGGGGGACATTATACTGTGGGGGCAGCTGGAGGGGACATTATACTGTGGAGGCAGCTGGAGGGGGACATTATACTGTGGGGGCAGCTGGAGGGGGACATTATACTGTGGGGGCAGCTGGAGGGGGACATTATACTGTGGGGGCACCAGAAGGGGTACATTATACTGTGGAGGCAGCTGGAGGGGGACATTATACTGTGGGGGCAGCTGGAGGGGGACATTATACTGTGGGGGCACCAGAAGGGGTACATTATACTGTGGGGGCAGCTGGAGGGGGACATTATACTGTGGGGGCACCAGGAGGGGACATTATACTGTGGGGGCACCAGGAGGGGTACATTATACTGTGGGGGCAGCTGGTCCTATAGAGGGGATAGGTTAATGTTTGCTGCCACTATAGGGCATTATACTATGTTTGGGACACTAAGGTGCAGTATAACTTGTGAAGCTCAGATATGTCTAAGTGATGTTGATGGGGGAGACACTTACAAAACCTTTGCACTGGCCCCCCAATGTGTTATAGGGGCTCTGCCTTACCCAAATATAAAGAACCGATTCTTTGCATTATAACATAGCCCCGCCTGGCCAGATGACATCAATCATTATAATATTGGTAACTACTTCCTTGTATTGCCCTGCCTAGTATGATGACATCACAGACTGCCACACGTGATGACATCACTCAGTATAGTAACTGTTTTTTCATTGGCCGATCTTGAGATTTCAGGATCGATTTTGAAATCCGATGTCCGATCATTTTCCAGCCGTGAAATTTGCTCGATCGCCGATCGGGATCCGATCTTTCCCGATCGCTCAACCCTATTGGCTGACTGCTGGACTGACTGATTTCATAGCAGGGGGGAGGTGTTATTTACTACATCCTTGTATACGGGTGTGTAACTTTATACACGGGCGTATATCTCCTCCCACAGCAGAGACGGGGTTAATAAAATACAAAAGAGCATACGGCAGGTTATATAATGAGCTGTATATACTGTGTGTATATAAATGTAGTTACAAGAGACCTGTAACGTACAGCAGTGACCATAGGGGGGGCCAGGGAGCTTCCTGGGATCCCAATACAGAACACTACAGTCTGACAACAGGGAGCAATAGCCTGCACTCCGTATATCTGACACCAGAGCCTTGGTGGCCCCTGTAAGACACAGATCCTAGTGACCGATCGATAAGTTTGCTCCTACCTCCTCCTCCTCGTCCTCATCGCTGGCCTGTAAGCAGCAGCAGTACAGGAAGGACATGCTTCACACCCCATGTGAACAGGCGCTTACATGGAAAGATTCAGACTGACAACCAGGTCACAAGACAGAGCAAAGGGAAACAGTTGGTGACGTGACGAGGGACAGAAAAAGGAGTCCAACCAGTTCCTGGTCATAAATACATTTTCTTTCCTTCTTAATATGGAAGGCGCTGAGTGCAGCGAGGCCGTCGCCCTTCACCTGTTTACCTGGCACTTAAAGGGGCATATATTTAAAGGGAACCTCTCGCCTCTCCTGACATGCTTGTTTTAATAATCACTTGGATATCCCATAATGTAACAATGCTGGAACATCTTTAGTTCTAACTTTAACATGTCTCGTCCCTCTGTTATTCCTCCTGGAAATTGTCGAATGACTTGAGAACTGATTGGGGGAGGCGGGGCTCTAAACAATCTGACCTGGACCAATCAGCACTGGTTGTGTAGGACACGCCCCCTTTCACAGAGGTATGCCCATTTGTTATTGTTTTCATTTCCAGGAGGAATAACAGAGCAACAAAAAGTTATAAAAGAAGATTCTCCTACAAGACTAAAGGGCTGGTTATACAAGGGCTGGTCCTGAGAACCTTCATGTATGACGTGGACAATGGTCTATTTTATAGTCTCAGCCCTCTTTTCCTCCCGTGTCTGGACTCCTGGGCAAGAATCGCAGAGGATCACATGACTACTGATCCTCAGATTGACCCCTCAGTATAAAGTCTCTCCTGGTGCAAACACAGTTTATTGTCAACCTCCAGCTGCCCCAATTTAAACTGGGGGCAGCTGGAGGGGGACATTAAACTGGGGGGCAAGTAGAGGGGGATATTAAACTGGGGGGCAAGTAGAGGGGGATATTAAACTGGGGGGCAAGTAGAGGGGGACATTAAACTGGGGGCAACTAGAGGGGGACATTAAACTGGGGGCAACTAGAGGGGGACATTAAACTGGGGGCAACCAGAGGGGGACATTAAACTGGGGGCAACTAGAGGGGGACATTAAACTAGGGGGCAACTAGAGGGGGACATTAAACTGGGGGGCAACTAGAGGGGGACATTAAACTGGGGGCAACTAGAGTGGGACATTAAACTAGGGGGCAACTAAAGGGGGATATTAAACTGGGGGGCAACTAGAGGGGGACATTAAACTGGGGGCAACTAGAGTGGGACATTAAACTAGGGGGCAACTAAAGGGGGATATTAAACTGGGGGGCAACTAGAGGGGGACATTAAACTGGGGGCAACTAGAGTGGGACATTAAACTGGAGGCAACTAAAGGGGGATATTAAACTGGGGGCAACTAGAGAAGGATATTAAACTGGGGGGCAACTAGAGGGGGACATTAAACTGGGGGCAACTAGAGGGGGACATTAAATTGGGGGAAACTAGGGGCAACATTAAACTCAGGCAGCTGGAAGGGGACATTAAGCTAGAGGGGCAACTAGAGGGGGACATTAAATTGGGGAAAACTAGAGGGGAACATTAAACTTGGGCAGCTGGAAGGGGACATTAAACTGGGGCAACTGTAGGACATTAATGTTCTCCTCCAGCTACCCCCCCCCCCCACTGGTTTAATTTTTCTGCTCCTCATTTCTCCTCGCTCCCCTGCAGCTCCATCTCAGGTCTCTGCTCCCCGAGTGTTCAGGGAGCTGCAGGCGCGACGTGAGTGATGTCATCGTATCATATTTACAGCTCCCGGGGCTTCACCACGTATCAACTCATCTGTGTCCTCTCCTGAATCAGATGAGTTGACTCCAGGACATACCTCCCACTGACCGGGACCACGGGACAGGACCCAGAATCTGGGACTGCCCCACTGAATCTGGGACGGTTGGGGAGTATGATACAGGGTGTGATGTATAATGTAGTATCTCTGTATCTACTGTATGTTGTTGTTCTGTTCTATAGTGTAGTACAGGGTGTAATATACAGGGTGCAGTATTTGACGGCGTTTGGCGCTCTTCTGTGATGTCATGCACCCAGGAACATCGCTGAGGCCTTGGATTGGGTTTCAGTGGTGACATGGCCAATCCTGGAGGCAGAAGACAGAGACCTCTAGATGCATGAGGAAGCCCAAGAGAATTGGGGGAAGTAAAATGTTACTTATTTTTTATGCCCCCCTTGGACCTCAGAGTAGAATAATTTACAAATCATGCCATGGCGGCCATTTCAGTTCACCCAAGGCAAAACCCAAATTGCCAGGTTTTGGTAAAAACGAACAATTTGGAATATTCAGGACAAATCCAAACACTCAGTATGCAAATGAGGTCTCCTCCAGAAGGAGGAACACTGACTCTCTAGAGCCACCTATAGATCACTACCCAGTAAGTCATTGTCCATTAAAGAAATAGGAATATCAGCCAAACCAGATGCAGGGAGTCCAGGTCTGGACCAGAAATGTTCCAGTCCCGATTCCCCTTAGACCAAAGGCTTTCTCCACCAACTCAATCTCCCTAAGGAGACCCTGAGAATAAGTGACGTGTGCAGGGGAAATCTACAAGAAAACATGTCCTACTCTTGCACAAGTTGAAGCCAGAACATGCCCCTGGTTACTGTATACAAAGCCCCTCGTCACTGCTGTCTACAAGTATCAGAATCCCCTCCATTGTCCACAGTTCACCATAGCGAGGAACCAGATGGGGGAAGCAGACAGGGATCATCTGGTAGGTGGGTGGCTGCTGATAATTTTGGACACTTTGTGATGGTTTTGGACATCTGCCAGGATTTGCATGCGTTCGTACAGAAAAAAAGAGAGAAAATAATAAGACTGGCAGACGTGAGTTACACAATATGGTCTTTACTGCGCAGTGAAAGGCTCTGCGGCTGTGGTTAGTGCTGCGGCCATGTATGAGTCTGCTCGAGATGTGACTAGGAATCCAGCGGCCTCCTACAGACTGGGGAAAGGCCGTGACGACTGCTGTAACATGTTATTATGGATTTGGAAGGGTGTCCTTACTGGATGTAATAATGGAAAGACAGTATTAGCGATGGGTCGACTGGAAACCTACAGAAGCATGAGGAGGACTACTGACAATAGCAATGGGCCCTGCTATAGATGGGGGCTCCTCGGACTCCCCATTACTAAGTCTTCTACTGTACCTTCATATGAGCTTATACTCAAGTATAGGGGTAAATGGGAAATCTTATCATCAGAGTCTATATGTAAGGAGGTGTACTCCATGGGGTTCATATGGCAGAAGATGGCGGTGCTATGTCCACTGAGCCACCATGTTGCCCCGTAGAGCCTTGAAGCTTATAAGCTGCCTCGTGGACCTACTCTGCACATCTTGGGCATTATACTTTGAGTGGAAAGCATGCTACTGACCTTGACGAAGAGCCTTGTTGACCCCCTGCTCCAGCCCAGATGGCCTTAAGACAATGTACCTTCATTGTTGGAAGTGTTTTGCAACCTGTTGAAGACTTGTGCTCCTTATTACCTTCAGGAAAGAACAATGGGGCAATAAAATTTCCAATCCTTTAAAACAAATCCTTTGCAACTTTTTAAATACCATTTGCAACATAAATTGTCGCCCATTGGCAACTGACTTTTTGCTCCACCCATTCCGCACCATTTGTTTTATAATTTATGCATCAAATTGGTGTATATGATGCTGAAAACCTAAACCAGGCCTGGCGGAGGGAGCAGCTCATAATCATTCCTACTCTACACCAACAAAGAGACCCCAAGCACCATCAGTCAGGAGACATCACATAGGGTGACCACCTGCCCGGGTCATCCCTGTATCATCATCTACTATGTCTTCGTGGTATACCAGGCACAGCACGGTAGCATAATGCCTGGTATTACAGCTCACTAAGGTCTCATGGAAATGGAGGAATCCAGAACAGAATATCCAGCCTTACATCAACAAGATTTCCTTTCCCGAACCCAGACCCAAGTATCATAGTTATCTAGAAGTCCCTGCTTGCCTACAACTTCACTGTCCCATATTGTAGATTGTACAGGCAGTGGAGTTGCAACAAGCAGGAACTTCTAGAGTCTTTACCAGGTTGCAAAATACTTCCAACAAAGGAGGTAAATTGTCTTAAGACTGGAGAAGGCGCCAACAATGTTTCCACTCAACCGATAAGACCCAAGGTATGGGGAGCAAAAGGGCAGCTTACAAGGCCCAAGGATCTATCATGCAAGGATTCTCAGTCTCTTAACTTAGTTTGAACTGGGAAATCCAGACAAGGTGCAGCCTAGATTTTATGGCCATAGATGAGGCTGTGACATTTGTTCTCTTTAAACTGCTGCCCAGTACGTAAGGAATACGTAAGGAAAAACTATGTATTAGATGAATTAAGTAACATGTTCATGTTTGCTACATCTGTATACTGTATAGCATATGAGTGTGAGCTTGTCCTGATACATATGTATCTCATTATCTCATATGCATGCTATAAAGGTCAATGCATATTATACTAATATCAGTAATACTTATAACTTCCTAGTCTACGTCTTGCAGCATGGACCCTGAGATCTGTGACGTGCCTCTTGCAAAGGAGAAGTCTTGCTGCAGAGGGAGGTCTCGGTCCTCAGCAGCTCCGTGTGAACCCAATCCCTAACGTGAATGAGAGCCATATGCCTTGGTCTCTGTGGTTTCATTGCACACCACAAACACCCATAGGAGCTGTCAGTCCCCTCACACCCTGTGCCCAGGCTCCTGGGTTCTGGGGTGACACAATGCGGGGTGATTAATCAGGTGACCCTGCAATCAAGATATTTGTTTAGAATAGATAAAAGCCTTTATTCATCGCATTGCCACGGCAAAACTGGAAATCGCCGGCGGGGCGAGAGATGGATGATGACCACATGACCTCTGTTTTATTAACTCCTGGAGTCCAATAAAGCAGAACTGAGTGAGGTCCATATAGTGTCGTGTAGATTTGTATCACATGAAGCTTAAGAGCCTAAAAATAATCAAAAACCCCAAATCTCCTAATAAATCTGCAATGTCGGCGACAGCCTTGTCGGGTGAGTTATCGCTTTCCTTCTATAATCACATTTTGTTTTCGGATCTATAACATGTAGACGGAGTAAGTGCAGAACATTCGACAGGCTGCAAATTTTTAGTTGCATAGCCAATAGTGGCCTCAAGTGATGAGCGAGACAAGAATTTCCAAAAATTTGGGGTTTATCCGGGATGAAATAACTCAATGAACGTACGGTGATACCAGATTTCGTGTGCCGAATCAGCAATGAAATTCTTACCAAATAAACTCTTTCAGTAGAGATTAGGGTTGAGCGATTGGGTTCGGAAAAGATCGGATCCCGATCGGTGATCGAGCAAATTTCACGATCGGGATCGGCTGGAAAATGATCGGAAATCGGATTTTGAAATCTCAAGATCGGCTCAATCCCAAAAGTGACTTTTCCCATAGAGAAGCATTGACTAGGGTTGAGCGATCGGGTTCGGAAAAGATCAGATTTCAATCGGCGATCAAGCAAATGTCACGATCGGGATCGGCTGGAAAAATATTTTAAAATCGATCCTGAAATCTCAAGATTGACCCTAGTAGAGATGGGCAAATAGACTTGTAGCAAGTCAGAATTTACCAGAATATTCCAAATTCTTCAAAACCAATTGGACAAACTGAAATGGCTGTCATCTTATACTCCGGGGTGTCTTCTGACCCCAGAGTAATAATCGGTAAAGCCCATGGGTGGTGGTGAAAATAACAAACTTTCATAATTAAGACGTCCTTGTGTTGTCTGGTGGTCTTCTGGTGACGTCATGGGGCTTGGGTCACCGCTGAGGCCTGTAATTGGGTCTGGGTGGTGACCATGTGCATGAATTCATCGCGGAGGCCAAGAGTAAGTACCGAATATCATGGTTTGTACCAACGCAGAATGAATCTTGGACCCAAGCCACCCGAATCCAAAATGAAAAGTATCCTGAGGGGTTCAACCTTATCTAACTCTAAGTATCTTGGCATCATTTTATAGAAATGAGGGGACCTTTTAGTATTAGAGGTCCCATCGATATCCCAGGACATGTTAATATTAGATTGATGGGGTTTCGACATTGTTGCCCCCACCAATCATCCGTTCGAAGAAGCTGTAGCCCGGTCAAACACAATGGGACCACTCCTACTGTCTTATACCTAAAAGTGAATGGAGTGGTGGTCAGGTGTGGACACTTGTGGTCCTATGTTCTCCAGATCACTGATTTCATCGAGGAGTGACAGACACCTACGCCTTATCCTGTGTCTTTTTGACACTTATGACCAAAAAGTCTCATCAAAGTGAATGGAGCAGTGTTCACGTATGGAGCACTCGGGCACTTGCGGACCTTTAGTCTCCCCGATCATTGGGTCCTGTGGCTAGGGGATGTGTCCATAGTGAGAAAACCCTTTCAGGCAAAAAAAAATCAGTCTCGTTTCATTGAATTGAGTTGAACATCGATACTGTATTTGGGTTGAGTTGCATTATGATATATTATATTATTATACTGTATGTTATTATTCTATATTATATTATGGTTGGGCAGAAGTTTAAGCTAAACACACAAACATGACACTCATGGCCGTGGGGGCAATGCACAAAAACCCATTGCCTCTACATTTCACCGCCTCAAGCCTTCGCCAGAGCACAGCAAACAAGAAGCCGTCTTACATGAGGACGTGAGGTCCTTTGGTTAACTTGACAGCTATACACATTTATGACTGGGAAAGCCAAAGAAATAAGGGGATTAAATCAAGGATTAACGGAGATTGCCAAAAAGAGAGCGAGGGCAACGTTATAGAGCGGAGAAACAATCAGAACTTTGAAAGGAAACATTAGGATAAAGTTACTTTCCATTAGGGACCGCTCACGACTCGAAATCTACAAAACCACAGGAGTATAGGGGAGAGAGAGACGTTAGTAATGAACATCAGTCATTTTGGCGATTAGGACTAGGGCGACGCATGCCAACAAAAAAAAAAAAAAAAAGGGTCCGGAGCAGACTGTGCTACCATTTTCCAGGCTCTTTCAAAAACGTTGGGTTCAGCATGGAGCCTTGCGCCTGTGACTGCACGCGGGAAATAAATGGGTTAGGGGGAGCTTTAATGGGGTCTCTAGTGGGTGCTTAATGTCACACACACACAGAAGACGTAATACGGTATCGGCCAGGGGGACCCGGTTTCTGGGATTCAGGTGATATTACAGGTCAGGCTTGAGGTTCTCTGGCACACTTAGATTTTATTTGGCTACTTTCAAGCTACTGCTATTAGTTTCATATGTGTCGACTTCGCTTTTCCATTTTACCTTCAAGCCATCGAGTCTTCAGACAGCACATATTTTATGATTAGCTGACACGGGGTAGAGCGCCTGTATCTTATACCAGCGGGTTTAGAAACCTGAACACCAACGTAACAGAATGAAGGGGAGAAAGGGGAGATTAGTGGTGAGGAGGTATTGGCAACTGGACTCACGGAGTTTCGAAGGTTTTGGTTTCAACTTCTGGAGAGCAAAGCCACAAACTCAAGGCAAGGGCGGGAGTCGAATGTAGAGCGGGAATATGGATGCAAATTCAGAGTGACATAGGGTACAGGCATGAGGAATTATGGTGCCTGGAATGTCAGGTCATGCCCAATAGTGAGGACATGTTGGGAGGAGTATTGATTAGAATAGAGTTGTATTGTCATGCCCAATGTTTGGGGTAGAGATGGGCAAACCTCATGAGAAGTTCATTTCAGGCTAAACTGGATTGGCACGAATTGGAAGTGCCCAGGGAATGTCAATAAAAATAACAAACACATCTCCTAGGTATCCTCATGGTGCCCGGCCATGTCCCGGTGATCCTCATTGACATACTATGTCTCTTTGTAAAGATGGCTTCACACGGATGGATTAAGTCTGAGAGATATGAACTGGATGTCGGCAACAATTCCTGGACTAGACCCTGAGCCAGGACCTGGATATTGGTCTATGATGCTTCCCGTCTCCTCTACTGTCCCATATTGTAATCGCATCTTCAGTATGAAATAGCAGAGCCGTGATCCAGCTGGGACTCCTCTACTATGATATACGGAGTCGGGGTTCAGTCCAGAAAATACTGCTGGAATCTGATCCATCTCTAGGGTTGAGCCGATCTTGAGATTTCAGGATCGATTTTAAAATCCGATTTCCGATCATTTTCCAGCTAGTGAAATTTGCTCGATCACCGATCGGGATCCGGTCTTTCCCGATCCCGATCACTCAACCCTAGTCAATGCTTCTCTATGGGAAAAGTCACCTTTAGGTTTGAGCCGATCTTAAAATTTCAAAATCTGATTTTTGATCATTTTCCAGCCAATCCCGATCACGATCGTGAAATTTGCTTGATCGCTGATCGGGATCCGATCTTTTCCGATCCCGATCGCTCAACCCTATCCATCTCCTTGATGTTTAGTACAGAAAGATTACTTATTCTTTGATGTCTGGTTGATCACATTTCTGGATCTGGACTGAAACGGTCAAAACTGTACACCTACTAAAAACCATTTGCAGCCTATGTAGAATATTTCCATGTGAATTCTTGCTACAAGCGACTACTTTGACCTCTTACACCCATCTGATTTATCCAAAAAGGGGGATGGTAGCCCAGTTGCACCATCTGATGGCATCCTACAATCTGACACGTTACAAGGCAGACAAGAGAAGCCGATCCTCAGTGGCCCGCACGTCTTAGAGGAATGTTACACGATCCGTAACCTCAGCCCACACTTTCCAATAGATTTTTTTTCTTCTTCTCAGTTGCTTCGCCTCGCTGTCTTCAGGGCTGAACCAAAACCTAATTATGACAATGTTTGCTTTCCAAACTTTTTTTTTGTTCCCCGGCCCTGGACTGCCCTCCTAACATCATTCCCAATGGCCAAAGTCTCCTCAAGAGAAGGCCAAAGATTATTTTACTTCACCTTAAAGGTTTCTTTGTGTCTCGTCTCCGATATCAAATAACCACCAGATTATTGGATTTTCCATGGATAGCGAGAAAATGAATTGCATTGGCAACCAGAAAAAATTACATTTCCATGCCGTAGTGTAATATTCATACTATGCATATTGGAGGAATGTATGACTGCAGGGCAAGACTGACATCGGTGACATTGTGTACCGCACTGGGAAATTGCATCGCTATCATTTCAGTCACTTTGTAAGTCTAGTGCAATAATCCCCAATTGGAGTGTTGAGATAATTTGGTTGGAAGAAGGTCATGTTTCCGTTCTACTTTATCTGCACCCTCAGGACACAGATACAGTTGAATATTACAGTGAAGCAGGAAGCCTTTAGCTTCCCGCTCCACCATTCAGGCTCCTGCTAGTTATGTCTGCAGCTCAGTGCAGGACTGTGGCATTGAGCAAGGGGAGGAGAACTGCCAAGAGCTCCATGGGAGCGGGCTTAGTAACTACTACTTTTTAAAAATGTATATGGCGTGACTACTATTTGGGGACTTAAGGTGCTGTTATAAAGTATGGGGAAGATTATGATTATTGGGGTAACTGGTGAACATGATACTATGTGAGGGCCTCGAATAAAGCATGCTAATTAGGGTTGAGCGATCGGGATCGGAAAAGATCGGATCCCAATCAGCAATCGAGCAAATTTCATGATCAGGATCGACTGAAAAATGATCGTAAATCGGATTTTGAAACATGATCAGCTCAACCCTAAAAGTGACTTTTCCCGTAGAGAAGCATTGACTAGGGTTGAGCGATCGGGATCGGGAAAGATCGGAATCCAATCGTCGATCGAGCAAATTTCACAATCGGGTTCAGCTGAAAAATGATCGGAAATCGGATTTTAAAATCGATCCTGCAATCTCAAGATTGGCTCAACCCTAATGCTAATGGTAAAAGATGAATTTTGATATGTGCTAGATGAGAAGTATAGGATGTGTAGCCTTAGGCTGCATTCACACTGAGTTACGTTGGCGTTTTTTGTGCTGTTTTTGTGCTGATTTTGCACATAGCGCCGCGTAACGCCGCGCTATTTTGCGGTGGCGTTGCCCGGCGCAAACGCGGCGTATATGCGGCGTTAACGCGGCGTTATGTGCAAAATCAGCATAAAAACAGCACAAAAAACGCCAACGTAACTCAGTGTGAATGCAGCCTTAAAGGTGCATTAACATGATGAAGTATTGGTACATCTAATACTGTATTGAAATTAAAGGGGTTGTCTGAGGTGTTAAGATTACCTTAACTGATCTGGTTGACCCTGGATTATGGATTCGGAGGTTACAGCCTGGTTCCGACGCCCACTCTGCCCTCTCCCTCCTCTTCTGATCTCACAGGTCATTTACTATAGGGGTTGGCGGACTATAGTAAAAGTGTCCTAAACTGGAAAGTAACGAACAAGGTGCAGAATGGGGAACAAACCAAAGATGGGACATATTCCCCCCCACACACACAAAAAAGGTGGTGTAAAGGGATTTAAGATAAAAAAAAAATGATCCTTTAATAGTCCCACAGTGGGGAAATTTCAGTATGTTACAGCAGCCTAGTAATACAGATACAGGATAATACACAGTAATATATTACAGAAGTAGACACACATATGCTGAGAAGAGAAGATATACTAGGAGTCCATAGCAGCTAAGGAGGAGAACAGAAAGAAGGAAGGAAAACTTCATGGTCATAATCATTAGTTCTCTGTGTGGAGTGTCTGCGCTTGGTCTGATGTAGATTATACAGCCTGGTCGTGGTTGGAAGAAAGGACCTGCGATAGCTCCTTCTCACACTTGGAAACTACCATTGGGTTATTCACATGGCCATTTTTCTGACGTCCATTTTAACGGACCCTCCAAAAATAAGATGTGTCCTATTTTTTTCTGTTTTCACATATCACTCAATAGATTCTAGCCAATTAAGGATCCTTGCAAACCAAGAAATTTTAGCTGGAAATAGCTACATTTTAATTGCGCCAAGACAGTTTGGGTGCAAAATTTCATTCCTCGCTGTTCTAAGAAGTTTGCTTCCTTTCTAAGAATCAGTAGGAAATGTTCTGTCGTCCTAGCTATCACTTACACTAAATGCCAATCTCCGGGAGGATTTGAGAATATGTTCCATGAAGCTACTGTGCGGTTTGGGCAGGAAGACCTTGCCCAGTGTTTGCTGTACTGAAGTAATCTGCAATCACCGGGAAGCAGCATGAGATCCTCCACTGATCTGTGTGACTGAGGAGCGAGCAGAACACGTTCTACGCATCTGTCGGGAGGACTATGTTCTAAGGATAATCCCTCCGAGAGCAAGGATTACATAACTCACTGTGTAATATACAGTCCTATGAAAAAGTTTGGGCACCCCTATTAATCTTAATCATTTTTAGTTCTAAATATTTTGGTATTTGCAACAGCCATTTCAGTTTGATATATCTAATAACTGATGGACACAGTAATATTTCAGGATTGAAATGAGGTTTATTGTACTAACAGAAAATGCGCAATATACATTAAACCAAAATTTGACCGGTGCAAAAGTATGGGCACCTCAACAGAAAAGTGACATTAATATTTAGTAGATCCTCCTTTTGCAAAGATAACAGCCTCTAGTCGCTTCCTGTAGCTTTTAATCAGTTCCTGGATCCTGGATGAAGGTATTTTGGACAAACAATTCGCGTTCAGTTCAGTTAGATGGTCGCCGAGCATGGACAGCCCGCTTCAAATCATCCCACAGATGTTCAATGATATTCAGGTCTGGGGACTGGGATGGCCATTCCAGAACATTGTAATTGTTCCTCTGCATGAATGCCTGAGGATTTGGAGCGGTGTTTTGGATCATTGTCTTGCTGAAATATCCATCCCCGGCGTAACTTCAACTTCGTCACTGATTCTTGAACATTATTCTCAAGAATCTGCTGATACTGAGTGGAATCCATGCGACCCTCAACTTTACCAAGATTCCCGGTGCCAGCATTGGCCACACAGCCCCAAAGCATGGTGGAACCTCCACCAAATTATACAGTGGGTGGCATGTGTTTTTCTTGGAATGCTGTTTCTTTTTGGACGCCATGCATAACGCCTTTTTTTATAACCAAACAACTCAATCTTTGTTTCCAAAATGAAGCTGCCTTGTCCAAATGTGCTTTTTCATACCTCAGGCAACTCTATTTGTGGCGTACATGCAGAAACGGCTTCTTTCTCATCACTCTCCCATACAGCTTCTCCTTGTGCAAAGTGCGCTGTATTGTTACCGATGCACAGTGACACCATCTGCAGCAAGATGATGCTGCAGCTCTTTGGAGGTGGTCTGTGGATTGTCCTTGACTGTTCTCACCATTCTTCTTCTCTGCCTTTCTGATATTTTTCTTGGCCTGCCACTTCTGGGCTTAACAAGAACTGTCCCTGTGCTCTTCCATTTCCTCACTATGTTCCTCACAGTGGAAACTGACAGGTTAAATCTCTGAGACAACGTTTTGTATCCTTCCCCTGAACAACTATGTTGAACAATCTTTGTTTTCAGATCATTTGAGAGCGGGCTGTCCATGTTCGGCGACCATCAAACTTAACTGAACTTGAATTGTTTTGTAGAAAGAAATGGTCCAAAATACCTTCATCCAGGATCCAGGAACTGATTAAAAGCTACAGGAAGCGACTAGAGGCTGTTATCTTTGCAAAAGGAGGATCTACTAAATATTAATGTCACTTTTCTGTTGAGGTGCCCATATTTTTGCACCGGTCAAATTTTGGTTTAATGCATATTGCGCATTTTCTGTTAGTACAATAAACCTCATTTCAATCCTAAAATATTACTGTGTCCATCAGTTATAAGATATATCAAACTGAAATGGCTGCTGCAAACACCAAAATATTTAGAACTAAAAATGATTAAGATTAATAGGGGTGCCCAAACTTTTTCATAGGACTGTAGATGTATGGGATTATTAAAGAGATTGTCCAAGACCTCGTCATCATTAGAGATGGGTGAACCGCTTTGCAACCAACCAGATTCGACACAAATATTCCTCATTGTCCAGTTTTTAACGAAACCAAACTATTTGGGATTCATCTCAGACTAACCAAAATTACTGCTGCAGTAAATTGTTATACTATCACTCAGACCTCAGAGAGGTGTAGGCCGAGAGGTGACAAAAATAAGAAACACATTGTTACCTCTTTTGGACCTCCTCGTAGCGTCCAACGCTTTGTCTCTGCCTCCTCGCGACATCTGGAATTCTTCTGTGATGTCATGGCAATCTTATGGTCATGCTATTCGGAGTCACCTGGGGTGCATGATGTCACCGCGACCATGAGGAGGCCCAAAATAGGTAAGAGAAGGGGAGTAGAAATGTTTTGGGGTTTTTTACACCTCCCCTATAATAATGTTACTTGGGGTTCTGCCGAAACTTGAACATTCCATCGTGACATTCCGCTCCGGATTAGACCTGTATGAATGGGCCTAATCGGGATGGAGTCTCGCGCTGTGGAGTCAACCACGGAAGAACGGGCATGTCACTACTAGTAGCGGAAAAAAGAAGCGAGCGGATTTTGAGGCAGATTAAGGGTCAAAATCCGCTGCCAAAAAACTCCCTTAATAAATCAAGGACCCAAGCCATCCGAACCTGAACTGAAACATATCTTGGGGGCTTCGCCAATCTCTAGTGAGTAGTTAAAAGACTGCAAATAATTAGAGATGAGCAAGTAGTGTTCGATCGAGTAGGTGTTCGATCGAATACTACGGTATTCGAAATACTCGTACTCGATCGAACACTACTAGCTGTTCGAAGTTTAAGGTTCGATGCAGAACCAGCGTTGATTGGCAGAATGCTATACATTCTGCCAATCAACGCTGGTTCTTCTCTAACCTTTAGACGTCTTCTCCTTGCAGCGTCCCTGCGGCATCTTCCGGCTGGAATTCACTCTGCCTAGGCATCCGGCCTAGGAAGAGCCGACTGCGCATGCACGGGCATGCCCTTGCATGCGCAGTCGGCTCTGCTCAGGCGTCACGCCGGGTAGAGCCGACTGCGCATGTCCGCGCATGACCGCGCATGCGCAGTCGGCTCTGCCTAGGCCCCGATGCCTAGGCAGAGTGAATTCCAGCCGGAAGAAGACGCGGGGACCCTGCACCGGGATAAGACTTCAAGGAGAATCCAGCCCGACCATCACTCGTGGATTTGGTAAGTATAATTTTATCGAATTTTGCCTACCCCTGAAACGAGCATTTCCCCCCATAGACTATAATGGGGTTCGAAATTCGTTCGAACAGTCGAACAGTGTGCGGCTGTTCGAATCGGATTTCGAACCTCGGACATTTTAGTGTTCACTCCTCTCTACAAATAATATTATAGTCTTGGAAAACCTGAAAAAAATAAATTTTGCTCCGTCTGCACCATATTATGAATAATTTTGTGATACCGTATTCAGAGCAGAACAATTAAATCAAATAGGGGGAAGTAAACGTTGCGAATAGTAGTTCCCCATTCCGTCCCCATCTGTTAATACCCTCTGCTCAGCTTGCAGGCTCTCGTTGTATTACGGACCCTGGGGTCACGCTCTTATGTATGTGCACCTCCCACTTTGCTGTTATTTGCTTTGGGACAACCATTTCCTAATCTCATTTTGGCCATCACTCTTCCAAACGTCACGCTGAATGAAGGACTAGATGTCCTTGAATGAAGTCTTGTGTTCGTCATTTACACAGAATAGTCACAAGCGTTGGATCTGCTGGGTTCATGTTGTTTTCGTTACGACTGAGACCTTAATCTGATACTAACCAGCAAAAATTGGAAATGAGCAGTAAAAACTGGAATAATACCAAAAACAAGGAGAAGGAACCTAGAACGTATCGGGGCAAGACAACTATTTGCACTTTCCTTCGGTAAAGCCCATCATGATTGCCTATCGTGTATTTATCGTCTTCCATCTCACATCTTGGTGCCTCTTACGCTCTCGTCTCAGCCGAGTGGTTGCCCTTTTGATGCCCACCATGTAGCGCCGTTCCCAAGGGAACACATGGAAGATATCTGTTTACCGACTTAAGGATATTGCCTCAGTCTTTAAGGAAGGAAAGAAACACAGACTGGAAGAGTTGCCAGGGCACTTGCAAGTTTTTCTGTGGTTTCCTCCTAAAGTCATATCAAAACCATACCTCTGCCAATTCCAAGCACTGGCAAATTCATGGTGTCTGGAGAAGGTTCAGCTTAACTTGGGAACGAAGACAGAGTCATATCCTTATAGCTATTTAGGTAATATTCTGTAAATCATCGGCCAACGAGAGTTGGACGGGAACATTAGTTCCTACCAACAGTGCAAACAAGAGAGTCTGGAATACATTAAAATCCTATTACAAGCGTAGCTCTCTTCCCGAAATTTAAATAATGACTAAGCCATTTATCAGCTCCTGAGCATAAAACTTCTATATATCGTAAACCCCAGAGCCCTCGCTCCTCCCAGTCTGGAAAGCTTGTCAGCTCGATTTTTGCTTTGGATGATGCCATTCTGTTTTTCGAGCATTAGTTGAATGGTGCCTCCACTCAACGTAAACTCCTCCACAGAAGCCTATAGAAGAGACCTCTGTGTTTCCGAGCCAATAACTACAATGCGTACTGTGTCTACCGTGGTAAAGACAAGTCGGTATTGATGCACACTGCCGTGTTGTTTCTTTGGGCACTTTCTTCAAATGTCAACCAATTATTAACTGATTTATAATGCTCTGCATCAGGGCCGGGCAACACGATCCGGTTCAGGGGCCTCCAAAGTGGACATTGGTTCCAGAGGAAGACCACACAAATCTGAAGAGTAAGGTCATAGTATGAGAGTACCATAAGAAGTAGCCACATAGAGAAAAAATAAGCTAAGGTTGGACGTAAGGTGCCAGGATACGTCAAAGACTTTCGGCAAAATTCTCATTCGGGCTATCCTTCTCAGTACGCCATAGACATCCATTAGAGGAAGGGTCATAAACTAATGATAGACAAGTCTGACCTTCGGAGGGAGAAAAAGGATTGGGTATGATGAAATTCAACAAGCTCTATCCACCTTTCCCGAGACATCACCTGTCAGACAATGTTGGGGGATCATATACTAATTGGATAGTCAACCAGCCCCAATGAAATTGTCGCGTTCAGTTAAAGGGGTTGTCCCATCACAAGGATCCTATCTATACTGCTAGTTTATGTGGATATAAGACTTTTCCTAAATACATTGCTTTATCAAAACTGCTTTATTTGGCCGCTATCTTAATTTATTCACTTCATTGTTTACACTGAGTTTCCATGACCACGGGCCTGTTCTGAGCTTATCTACTCAGTCCCCAAGTGACCTAGCTGCCTGCTCTCGGGGTGGGGTGGGGGGGCTGAGTGCTGAAAGCAGCTCTGAGCTGTGTATGTCTCCTCAGATAGGGGAGGAGGGAGGTGAGAGCTCCGGGATTTCTGACCTCTTATCTCCTGCTCTTCCACTTATCAGTCGGTTTAATTGAATTTGGCTGATAAGGGCTGAGATAGGGAGTCCGGTACTTCTGTATGTATTACAAACTGACTCAAATCCAGCTCTGCTACATCAGCCTCTACATTAGCTTCATACTGTGGTAATTCATTTACAACCAATCCCTCATTACTGACTACAACATAGCAGATAGCAGAGCAATTGAAACCCCGCCCACCATTGTGCCGAGAAAACCAGGAAGTGAAGAGAGCACACAGCCTGCAGGCTGGTGAACAAGCGTGATGGGAATAACCCGTTAACATCTCTCATATATATATGGATGGATTGTTGGATTTTCACTATATAGAACCCAAGATAATCTTAGGGCTAGTTCACACGGGCACTAAGGGGGTGGATTATGGTGCATAATCCACATCATAATCCGTCTCCTCACAACGGTGTTCTCATTAGACCGCCATGCCGCTCATGGAAAAAAGAAGCGAGCTGCCCTTTCTTCAGGTGGATTCCGCGGCTCATTGAGCCACCGTGTCCGCCTCGTGGCAACAACCTCCAGAGTCGGCCCATTCATTTGAGCCTACTACGGAGGGGGAAGCCACGACCGCGTCACTCTTGGTGCCAAGACACGCCCACACACTCCACGTGTGAACTTAGCCTTACAGTAGCTAAGGGCAGCACAAAGGACAATGGACGCCATGTAATACTTCTTGTCTCCTAAGGAGGCGCCAGATACCCTTATACATATATATATATATATATATATATATATATATATATATATATCAGGTTTCATATCAATGTTTAGAACTATCAACATCTATAGACTCACAAGACCTCCCCTAACTAGCTTTATGCTATATGACAGTCAGAAGGGGTTACGGGAAAGTACCAGGCATAACAAGATTTTTTTTTTATTTTTTTTTTTACTAAAAAGAGTTTTTTAGATTTTTTTTCTCTTTCAAATTAAACAACAATAAAATTCTAACAGGTGATCAATTACCAAGAAAAAAAATGACTATGTACTGGAGCATCGAAACAGTGGTGACAACTGCTCCGAGCATGTCTGGTTCCAAATAATGAGTTGTCGCATTTAAAGGCCTCTTAGCCAATCCATGACAAATCCATATGGTAGAATATACTGTAAGTGCCAGGACTATAAAATAATGAGACAACATAAAAACAAAAATGAATAGTATATCAATAAAATATATTGTTAGAATATATTGTAATGTAATATGTTATATTAAAATATTATAAAAATAATTAACATAAAAAATGCATAAGAATATCAAGACAAAAATAAATCTAAAAATAACATTAATATTAGTATAATATTAATGAAATCACATAAAAATGACATGAGCATACTATGAAAAGAGTGAAACGATATAAAAATATAATTAACTATAAATATAAAACAGTAAAATTGTAAAATAATGAAATAATGAAATATAAATATAAAATAATGTAAAATAGTGACAGGCAAAAATAACATAAAATAATAACACAACACAAAAATAGCAGAATAATAATATTATAAAAATAATTCAGTCTAAAAATAACATAGTAACAGTATAAAATAATGACGGTCTACAAATGTAAATATCATAAAAAATACCATGCTAAGGATAGAAAATAATTAAATGTAAATATGGCACAAAAATAATATAATAATATTCTAAAAATAATTCAGTCTAGAACTGACAAAGTAACAGGATAAAAAATAATAGTATGGAAATGTAAATAACATAAAAATTTAATAATAACATAAAGTTAATTAAATATAAAATTAAATAATAATAATAATAATAATAATAATAATAATGGGAATAAATAATAATAGTATAATAGTATAATAATGTAAATAATATAAAAATCACATAATAAAAACAGCATAAAAATAATTAAATATAAAATGAAATAATATTAAAATAATAGTAAAATTAATAATTACATAGTATAAAAAATAATAGTATAAAATCTAAATAAAATAAAAATAATGAAATCTAAAATTAAATATAATAATAATAATAATAATAATAATAATAATAAAATAATTGCATAGTATAAAAAATACTACTATAAAATCTAAATAACATAAAAATAATGAAATCTAAAAAGAAATAATAATAATAATAATAATAATAATAATAATAATAATAATAATAATAATAATAGTAATATTGAAAATAATAAAAATAATAATAGTAATAATAATAATAAATATATTAATGATAATAATAATAATAATAATAATAAATTTAATAATGATAATAATAATAATAATAATAATGATAATAATAATAATAATAATAATAATAATAATAATAATAATAATAATAATAATAATAATAATAATAATAATAATAAATATAATATAATTACATGGTATAAAAGAATAATACTATGAAATATAAATAACATAAAAAACCTATATAAAATAATATTCTACAAATATCGAGGGCTGTAGGTCAGTGGGATGATTATTTTTATTATATATTTGATTTCCATTCATTATGAGGTTTTTTTTTCTACTCCTTCCTGTTTTTATTTGCTAATTTTAAAGCCTGCGTTGCGTTTCTCCAGTCTATGGTCACATCACATCACTGACCAAACTGTGTTTAGAATAGGGTGACTGCGACGAGTCCACGGACAGCGCACTGACCACTTGCTACGCCCTCGTGGCCGTTGTGTTTACCCTTCGAAAGAAGAATGAATAGGAGGCGGTGAGATTCTTGGGCAGCCTATCATTACTACTCTTTAATAAAGCATTACAAGGTTATTACTGCGCATATCATTATTTCCCAATTCTTGGCTGGTAATTACAGAGTCGGGGCTGGAGCTCAATAACTCGTCTGTTGTGCCGAGGTTTTGACTGCAGAGAAACTGGCGCAGGAAAAAAAAGGAAAACGTCCATCTCTGCCTCAGATTTAATGAAGTCAAATTATCGTAGGCGACAGTCTCTAGAGCTGCAATTTAGCCATGTGGTCTGTCCGTGTGGGAGTGAAGGGCGAATTTAAGCTGTTTTCATAGCAAATAATAATAATTGGAAGATAAAGCTGATAGATTGAGGTTTGTTTAATACCGGTCGTTCCCATATTGACTGATTTTGAGAGAAATAACTGAAATATTAACATTGTAACATTTCATATGCACTTTATATAAACAAAGACTAAATTGTCTAATAAAACTGATTTTAGAGACTGTGATAAATCTGGTGCAGTATAAGACTGTCTAGTCTCTATATACACTGTCTAACACAGTACTAGAATTTTTGACCCTTAGTGTTGTGATGTTCCTCAGTCATTATTTCTAGAAATGTATAACTAAATTCACAAATTGGGTTTACCAATCGGATCCTAAAAATTCCTTGAGGCAGTTTGGAAAGGGCATGAAGAGGATTGACTTTTTTTTTTTTTTTTTAGTAAGAAGGTGTAGAAGAGAACAGGGAAGTGACTGTGTGTCTAGGGGACCAAAGACAGCTTTACTGCTATGTAACGCACCTGTTCACGAATTTAAGGTGCCCTATACAGGAAAATTTTGTGTCCCCACCCCCACCTTCTCACATTACCTCCTGGCTCCTTGGTCTCCAATTTTTGGAAAATGACCAATGTCATTGGTGGGAAGGCCGCCGCTGCTCAGCTTGTGTAAGATGTTGGAGGAGGTGACTGGGGAAAGCCATGGCTGCCCACATTATTTGATTGGTAGGCTGGGCCACTTTTGGTTAACTGATGACTAGGGTCGAGCGATCGGAAAAGATCGGATCCTGATCGGCGATCGAGCAAATTTCACGATTGAGGGATCTGCTGGAAAATGATCGGAAATCGGATTTTAAAATCGATCCTGAAATCTCAAGATTGGCTCAACTCTACTGATGGGACATGGGAAGTGGGTAGTAGGGATTTTGGGGTCTACGTGACTGGAGCTGGAGTGAATGGGCTATGTGAATGAGACAAATTTCGAGTGGGACTAGTCTGTTTGGGGCAGGTGGAAGGTCTGTGGAAGTCATGGGCAGTCATGTGGCAGCTATGTGACTGGGCGTGCTCACAGCCTCCACCGCCCACTCCAATTATTTTTGTATCCTCCTTGTCCTGGGTTTCCTGATGGTAGGTGATTAAATGTAGTGGGCCAGGGGTCAGCACCAGAAAGTAAAATGACGTGTTCACATGGCACTTGTTGGGCCCCCTTTCTATTAAAGCTGTGAATGGGCCCCTGATGAAAGTATCAGCTGTATCAATAAGAAACAATGGATAGTTAACCCTTCTGATTACTGAATTAGGAAGAGAAGAGGCCCAATGGCCACCCAAGTGTTAAGGATCAGCCTCAGCCCAAGGCTTTGGGAGGCGACCTTGGATTCTTCCAAGACTAAGAGCTCATGGTCTTGGTGGCCTCCCCAAAGCAATAAGAAGCTAAAGGTTTACCCCCTCCTCCAATTTTTGCTAAATTTTATGCAGTTGTCCCACCTACACTATTCCAAAATCTATGTACACGCTGTAAAAACAATCCTATTCAGATAATTGGAACGGTAACAAATCTGTGTGTGTGGATATTCTCCAAGGAGGGAGCACCATGTCCGGAGAAGTCAGAGCGACCAACACACGTGAGCAGTGAAGCAATAAAGAACTGATAATGGATTAAGGTTATGGCCCGTGCTCGGACTGCAAGTAAAAAAAATGCCAGCTGACGGGGGCACACATGGGGCGGCCGTGGCCGAACAGTAAAGAGTGGAAAGAGGTGTCCCATATTTTTTGGGGTCCACCAAGGCATCCAGTCTTCAGGAGTCGAGTGTCCTTTGATGTCTTCTGGTTCCCCCTCTGACTTTGTTGGGTCACCCCTGAGGCCTGTTATTGAGCCTTGGCAGTGATGTTGACATCTTGACACTTTACGAGAGGCTTTATGACCAGCGTTGTGATGTCGACTTCCCATGTGACCTTAGAAGACGTTGATGATGCCCTGAAGAAAGATTGGATATCACTGGTGAGTATAAGTGGATTTTTGTTATACACCACCCTTAACCCCCCATTATTATATTCGATGGGATAAAGGCTAAAGAAGTTATTTGTTACATTTTGTTGTAACCCTTTAGTCTTCTTTGTAATCTACTTTTTATGTTATGTTGTTCTTTAGTCTTCTTTGTAATCTATTTTTTATGTTGTTCTTGAGTCTTCTTTGTAATCTACTTCTTATGTTGTTCTTTAGTCTTCTTTGTAATCTACTTATGTTGTTCTTTAGATTCTTTGAAGAAGTAGATTCTTTGTAATCTACTTCTTATGTTGTTCTTTAGTCTTCTTTATCTACTTCTTATGTTGTTCTTTAGTCTTCTTTGTAATCTAATTCTTATGTTGTTCTTTAGTCTTCTTTATCTACTTCTTATGTTGTTCTTTAGTCTTTTTTGTAATCTACTTATGTTGTTCTTTATTCTTCTTTGTAATCTACTTCTTATATTGTTCTTTATTCTTCTTTATATTCTACTTTTATACTGTTACATTTTATGTTAACTCCTTAGCCTTCTTTGTAATCTACTTCTTATGTTGTTCTTTAGTCTTCTTTGTAATCTACTTTTTTATTATGTTTTAACTCTTTAGTCTTATTTATATTCTACTTTTATACTATGTTACATTTTATGTTAACTCTTTAGTCTTCTTTATATTCTACTTTTATACTATGTTACACTTTATGTTAACTCTTTAGCCTTCTTTGTAATCTACTTCTTATGTTGCTCTTTAGTCTTCTTTGTAATCTACTTTTTTATTGTTTTAACTCTTTAGTCTTCTTTATATTCTACTTTTATACTATGTTACACTTTTCGTTAACTCTTTGCTCTGTTTTCTCGCACACTCCGTATCATTCCTTTTATTGTAACATTGTACCTGGGAGTATATACCGTATCTGTGTAAATCTGTTCTAGCTATAGCAGGCTCGTTCTTCAATTAAAATGAGAAGTCTTTGGTGTCAAGCCAGAAATGAATCTCTTGTTGCAAATCCTTGTGGAAGTGACGGGTTAAGCCAAAAGTGATTAATTTTGAGTTAGCCAAACTTGTTTTGAGGAGCCGGGGTGTGAATGCTGTTCTTTTTTAACCTTCTTACAACACATGCGGGCAGAACACTGGACAGGCTTGTTCAGCTCAGGTCTCATTTCCAAACCCCTTGAGTTTAATATGCTTCTAAATGAAGTGTTACAAATTTGTGTTTTATCTGTGGCGAGAATTAACTCCAACTGTTTTGTTTCCCGGCCCAAGGAGCGGGTCTCTCAGTGACAGCTCCTGCTCGGCCCGAGGGGACACAAGGACTCCCTATTAGCGTCATAGTAAAATAGAATATGTATTTGCAATATTACATAAAATAACGGGACTGTGTTATAGGATTATATTGGAAATACAAGAATGACGTTGGCCCAGTCGCCCATCTACAAGCACAACTGGGCATCTGTTATCTCATTATTCACACACTTATCATGGGGTCCATGTTGTCCCATCAGGGACTGTCTACTATTCCCTATAGACCGTAGAGCGGAGGTATATACCTAGTCTTAGTAAAGGTCCACGAGAGTAAAGATCTGATTTCACACCTTGTAGAATTGTTATATTATGGATTTGGCCTTTTTCAGGCTGTTCATTTTTCCATCCCCTTCTACCGAGAGTCATAACCTTTTTTATTTTTTCCATTGACATATCATGGCTTGTTTTTTGCAAGACAGGTTATATTTTTTTTTTACAGAATGGAACCATTTTGGGGTACAACTTTTATCATTTTTGCGGGTAGGAATAGAAAATAAATACTACTCAGTGGCGTAACTACCGGGGTAGAAGCGATAGCAGCTGCCACACGGCCCGGGACATTAGGGGGCCCGGCAACAGCCGCTACTGTTGCGGTTCTTTTTTTAATAGGTTGTTATTGGCTGGAGTTACTCCAGCTGATAACGGGCCCTACTTACTTACCAATCTTGGCAGGGGCTGGGATCGGTAAGTGACACCGCAGGCCCCTACAAGCACTATTATACTCGGGGGTCTTTTCAGACCCCCGAGTATAATGATCAGAGGTGCAGGAGAGGTAACGGAACATAAAAAACTGTGTTACTTACCTCTCTGCACTCCGGGCATGCTTGAGGCCTACTTGCATGATGTCACATGACATCCTGGCCCTCATTGAAGTTGGCCAACAGCACCGGAGAATGCAGCGGAGCCGGGAGATAGGTAAGTAACAGTGATTTTTTAAATTTTTATCCCCCCTGGGTCTCCGATTATTATACTCTGGGGTCTGAAAAGACCCCAGAGTATAATAATTTTTCATGGGTTTCCACAATTGAGCATAATAATGTGTGGAGGGGCCACTATGGGGTATAATACTGTGTGCAGGGGCCACTATGGGGCATAATACTGTGTGCAGGGGCCACTATGAGGCATAATACTGTGTGCAGGGGCCACTATGAGGCATAATACAGTGTGCAGGGGTCACTATGGGGGATAATACTGTGTGCAGGGGCCACTATGGGGTATAATACTGTGTGCAGGGGCCACTATGGGGCATAATACTGTGTGCAGGGGCCACTATGAGGCATAATACTGTGTGCAGGGGCCACTATGAGGCATAATACTGTGTGCAGGGGTCACTATGGGGGATAATACTGTGTGCAGGGGCCACTATGGCACATAATACTGTGTGCAGGGGCCACTATGGGGCATAATACAGTGTGCAGGGGTCACTATGGGGGATAATACTGTGTGCAGGGGCCACTATGGCACATAATACTGTGTGCAGGGGCCACTATGGGGGATAATACTGTGTGCAGGGGCCACTATGGCACATAATACTGTGTGCAGGGGCCACTATGAGGCATAATACTGTGTGCAGGGGCCACTATGGGACATAATACTGTGTGCAGGGGCCACTATGAGGTATAATACAGTGTGCAGGGGTCACTATGGGGGATAATACTGTGTGCAGGGGCCACTATGGGACATAATACTGTGTGCAGGGGCCACTATGGGACATAATACTGTGTGCAGGGGTCACTATGGGGTATAATACTGTGTGCAGGGGCCACTATGGGACATAATACTGTGTGCAGGGGTCACTATGGGACATAATACTGTGTGCAGGGGCCACTATGGGACATAATACTGTGTGCAGGGGCCACTATGGGGTATAATACTGTGTGCAGGGGCCACTATGGGACATAATACTGTGTGCAGGGGTCACTATGGGACATAATACTGTGTGCAGGGGCCACTATGGGGACATAATACTGTGTGCAGGGGCCACTATGGGACATAATACTGTGTGCAGGGGCCACTATGGGGCATAATACTGTGTGCAGGGGCCACTATGGGGCATAATACTGTGTGCAGGGGCCACTATGGGGGATAATACTGTGTGCAGGGGCACTATGGGACATAATACTGTGTGCAGGGGTCACTATGGGACATAATACTGTGTGCAGGGGCCACTATGGGTCATAATACTGTGTGCAGGGGCCACTATGGGGGATAATACTGTGTGCAGGGGCCACTATGAGGCATAATACTGTGTGCAGGGGCCACTATGAGGCATAATACTGTGTGCAGGGGCCACTATGGGACATAATACTGTGTGCAGGGGCCACTATGGGACATAATACTGTGTGCAGGGGCCACTATGGGACATAATACTGTGTGCAGGGGCCACTATGGGGGATAATACTGTGTTCAGGGGCCACTATGGGGGATAATACTGTGTCCAGGGGCTACTATGGGGCATAATACTGTGTGCAGGGGCCACTATGGGACATAATATTGTGTATAGGGGCCACTATGGGACATAATACTGTGTGCAGGGGCCACTATGGGGGATAATACTGTGTGCAGGGGCCACTATGGGGTATAATACTGTGTGCAGGGGCCACTATGGGGGATAATACTGTGTGCAGGGACCACTATGGGGGATAATACTGTGTGCAGGGGCCACTATGGGGCATAATACTGTGTGCAGGGGCCACTATGGGGGATAATACTGTGTGCAGGGGCCACTATGGGGTATAATACTGTGTGCAGGGGCCACTATGGGGTATAATACTGTGTGCAGGGGCCACTATGGGGCATAATACTGTGTGCAGGGGCCACTATGGGGCGTAATACTGTGTGCAGGAGCCACTATGGGGGATAATACTGTGTGCAGGAGCCACTATGGGGGATAATACTGTGTGCAGGAGCCACTATGGAGCATAATACTGTGTGCAGGGGCCACTATGGGGGATAATACTGTGTGCAGGAGCCACTATGGGGGATAATACTGTGTGCAGGAGCCACTATGGGGGATAATACTGTGTGCAGGGGCCACTATGGGACATAATACTGTGTGCAGGGGCCACTATGGGGACATAATACTGTGTGTAGGGGCCACTATGGGGTATAATACTGTGTGCAGGGGCCACTATGGGGTATAATACTGTGTGCAGGGGCCACTATGGGGACATAATACTGTGTGTAGGGGCCACTATGGGGTATTATAGTGTACGCAGAAATGGGGGGGTAGTGGTCAGTTCGTCGAGATCTTTGACGTTGGTCGGAGGGGGGGGGGCATGTCAAATGTTTGCTACTGGGCTCCGCCATTCCTAGTTACGCCACTGATACTGCTTCTGCAATTTTAGTGGTCAATGAGATTACAAACACGCTCAATGTAATAATAAGTATACAGTAAATCGGACCTCAGTAAAGTAAGAGTGGACACCTCTGTACGATGAGGGTGGAACCTGTGGGGTCACTTACACAGCAACACATTTCCGATAGTACGCATTAACTTTCCGCAAAGTCCACTCTTGGGTGTGTTTCATTCACTGGTCCATATCCAGTTTTCTTGACACCACCAAAATTTGAACCTCATCCATGAAGCTGAGGACCACCTCCAATACCCAAAACATTTTCTTTCAGAAGATTCGTTCTTCAGACACGGAGTCCTCTTACTAAGGAGCAGAGAGATACCGTTCCAAACCACAGTCGCTCATCAGATTCTCATTACTCCTTCTGCTACACTTACCTTTCTGCTTGGCAAATAACGAGAACGCGTCTTGATCTTCTTGGTACCGTTGGCTTGTCCTCGTCCACTGGTCCATAACCAGTTTACTTGACACCACCAATGTTTGAAACATTATTTCCAGAGAAGTGAAAATCATTTATCAACCTGAGGACCACCTCTACCACCCACAGATGTTCCTCCAGAACGTACGTTGCGCACACACCATTCCAAACCACAGTCGCTCATCAGATTCTCATTACTCCTTCTGTAAAGGAACAAGCAGTACACTTTGCCTTTCTGCTCGGCAAATATCCGGCAAAGCGCCTTGACTTTCTTTAGACCGATGCCTTGCACTCACTAACAGGGGAACAACCTGATGGGTCACTTACATGGCAACATATTTGCGACTGGACACGTTTGCTCGTCTCACGATCCGGTCTGGATGCGTTCCATCAGAACCAATTTTATTTCTTAGCCCGGGGACCATCTCTAACCCCCATACATCTTGCGTTCCTCACCTACACAGTCCTCCAAGGAGCAGAGACACCATTCCAAACCACAATGGCTCATCAGATGAAGAAGAACCCTACTTGCATCTCTGCTCCGTGTTGACTTAAAAAAAATATTGTATCGCGAAATGGAAAGAAAAAAAATCAATGACTTAATAAATTTGCTGTCCCCGTTCCGACATGAAGGACGGTTAAGCTTGTAACGCCCAAAGACCTTGCACCAGTGAAAACAAATAAACGATTTGCGAAGCAGCCACCGAGCCGTCCCTCGTAATTAAATCCCGTTTGTTTCTTCTCCGTGTGCACAATCAGGACCTTGTGAGAGGCAACATTTATTAAACAGGGAAAGTGCCAGCCAGGTCTGCGCTCCAGGTAACTTAAGATGCGAGCGAGCAAGTGGATGTTTCAATCATTTGCTTTCTCGGTACGAGAGAGGAAAAGGCCAGGCTGCCAGCTTTCTTAGAAATATTGCTCCTTTCCATCTCGCAAATGAATCTGAAGACTTCTTGTCCACCGCCTCAATCAATTATATAGTTATTCAAGATAAAGCAAACAGTTTTCCAAGGAGCTGCGTACATATTGGTGGTTAGGTGTGCGGGCAGGGCCGAGGAAATAAGGAAATTGTTGGAAAATCTAACTTTTTAGACACATATAAATGGAGATTGCTCGAAAAGTATGCGGGGAATTAATATCTCCAACCTCAGACCTGTAGCTGTCAAAGCTTCAACTAACAAGAAAATGTGATAGGTGAGAAGTGTCAGGATTATTTTGGATCACAGGAATTAACCCATTCGGGACGTGGCCACGTGACTGGAGAGGATACTTTTTACCCTATAGGAGTCGGACTTACCTCAAGGGTTCATTAAAAATGGAGGCAGCCCATTAAGATAGGGTGGGGTCCTGCAGAAAGTGGGGCCATTCCATTGGGATTGGGATTGAACCAAGCTATTTTGTTGGGACCTAATTTGACCCAAATTTTCAAAAAGTTTTGACTTAGACTCAATTCAAAAACTTTTGGAGTTTGTCACCCAGAAAACACTATTATACGCCCCCGAGTAACAGCTATGTTCACCTTGATTCACCTCTTACGATGGTGTCCCGGCATCCTTCTCTGGCCTTGGTTCGGGAAAATTGTATGGAGGCCCTGAGATCTCCTGTCAATGTCCTGTTAAAGGGATTCCCCATTCCTGTAAAGTATTAGCCCCCAAGATGTTGATCTTACGTTAAAGGGATTCTACCATTAAAACTTTTTTTTTTCTAGTTGACACATCGGAATAGCCTTAAGAAAGGCTATTCGTCTCCTACCTCTAGAAGTCGTCTACGGCCCGCCGTTCCGTTAAAATCACGGTTTTGATCATATGCAAATGAGTTCTCTTGCAGCACTGGGGGCGCTCAAACAGCAATTGGGGCGTCCCCAATGCTGAGAGAGAACTCTCTGCAGCGACGCTTCCATCTTCTTCAGCAACCGCCTCTTCACTCGTCTTCTTCCGGCTGGGGTCACACTTCGACGCCTGTTCAGTCAGCTCTGCCATCGAGCCGCAGGAAGAGCCGAGTGCACAGGCCAGCGGCCATTCTTTGGAGGCCACTTATGCGTGCATGCGCAGTACGCTCCTGTAGTTCTATGGAGTACAGAGAGTACTGCGCATGCACGCGTAAGCGGCCTCCAAAAAATGGCCGCCGGCCTGTGCACTCAGCTCTGCTTGCGGCCCAATGGCAGAGCTGACTGCGCAGGCGTCGAAGTGGAAGCCGGAAGAAGACGAATGAAGAGGCGGTTGCTGAAGAAGATGGAGAGAGTTCTCTTGCAGCATTGGGGACGCCCCCCAGTGCTGTTTGAGTGCTGAGGCCCGCCCCCAGTGCTGCAGGAGAACTCATTTGCATATGATCAAAACTGGGATTTTAACGGAACGGTGGAGATGACTTCTAAAGGTAGGAGATGAATAGCCTTTCTTAAGGCTATTCCAACGTATCAACTATAAACAACAAAATAATTGTTTGTTGTTTATTGTTCTTTGTTTTTTGGTAAGGACAGGTTGTTGTAGGGCCCACAACAGATATAAGAGACACACGCAATTATTGGTATATGCGTGTTTGCTTTGTGTTTGGTTTTCAATGTATCAACTAGAAAAAAAAGAATTTTAATGGTAGAATCCCTTTAACGTAAAATCAACAACTTGGGGACTAATACTTTACAGGAATGGGTTAATACCACTTTAAAGGATTTCTCCTTTACCATCTCTACGCATGATATAGATGCTTCCGCCCTTAGTTTTGCTTGAATTTGGTTAACGACTCCAATTTCTCACAAAACCAATGCAATACAGTATTGCAACATGTTAGAAAACCCTTAACAAGCTGTAGAACACAACCACTGTGTAGCCACGCCCATAAAACACAGATAGGACAGATACCTTGTGACAGAGTATCACAAAATCATGGAGTTTTTTTTCAAAAAGCTGATCATTTTATGCTATGTATTTTAGGATATATTGAACCAAGACTGAAGATAAGGAATGACACATCTCTAACTATATAGCCACTTGTCTGACTCCAATAATCACAAGGACAGGGGACTCAAGTGCCCATTCTAGGAGTGTTCATATGAAGTAGGGGTCATCCATTCTTCTCCATGACCGAGATAGTGATGAATTGAATGAACACATTGAATGACTGCTGCTCCATCAGAATGGGGGCTCAGGACTCCCATTTTGATAATTGTTTGGGACCCCCAATGATTAGAGATCCTCTAACCATAGATCCTAAAGGTCACTTACTCTAAAAGAGAGTTGCGATGGATTACACAAATAGGGATGGACAAAGTTAAAGTCCATACACATTAGATACAAATTGGTCAAAATGAACAATTTTTACCATATTGGCCAATGGTGGCATTAAAATTTAACAAGAGTCCAAGGCACAACTTGAGGGGGTACAGAGGTCGCATTCACATCTGGATCCACAAACCTCTGGGGTAGGGTTGAGGGATTGGGAAAGATCGGATTCCGAGCGGCGATCGAGCAAAGTTCACGATCACGATCGGGATCGGCTAGAAAATCGGATTTTAAAATCGATCCTGAAATCTCAAGACGGCTCAACCCTACTCAGGGGACCAATAATGTGCTTTTTTGCACAAGATAAGGAGACCAGTACTATAAATGATACATTATATTTGGGGGCCTGATACAAATTTTATATTGGGGCCACCCAAAAGGGTGAAAGGTTCTGTTGGAATTTTTTCTCGTTGGTGATGGAGAATTGTGTCCTGATTGTGGCCAATTTTTATTTTAGGTATATGGACAGATTTAGTGCTCCTCTTGTAGAAATATTGACGTTCCCAATGCAAAAACTTTAATAAGTTATAGAAATTTTAAGGTTTAAGTAAATTTTCTCGTCTGGTTCTTATTACTCTACATATATTCTTCTGCGAATGTCACTTGTTCAATATGAAAGCATCAATTCAGTAAAATAGTCGCACCCATGCCCTCCGATATGGTGTAATGAGAGATTTTACCTGGGAGGTAATAATCGTGAGTGATTAGAAAGCGCCCCCTCCCCCGTCCTATGTACATTGTGTACTTTGGGTTTGATGAATTGGTGGACTATACATTAGTCTATGAGGGTTCAGGTTCCAACGTGAATCATCTTCGAGCCCATAGAGTTAATGGGCGACTTCTCCAAGACACATTAGTCTTCATGTGAAGCCTTCTACAGTCTCTATGTAGATATTCTGATGGATTATCAAACCAGGAAACATACACGGGTGTAACTATATGCTAACTTTGTTTTATTCCCATAAATCTTCCAAATCTGTGACCCTTTCCTATAGGATTCTAAAGTGAATTGTCCTAAACCATCTCATTTTTGCAAGACTTCGAAGAACTGTATGAGGGCTTCTTTTTTTGTTGGATGAGTGGCATTTTTTAATGGTACATATAACTTAAAATACATAGTTTTTTTAAGAAGAAACATCAACTCTGTGTTTTGGGGGGCTTTGTTTTTATAAGAGCATTACTTTTTATTTACATTTTTAATCAATAGGGCTGTGTGTGGGGGCTTATTTTTTGCATGATAAGCTTTAGGGTTCAATGGTATCATGTAGGATACATAAGACTTCTTCAAAAGTAACTGAAAAACAAGGGGCCACATGGTGGCTCAGTGGTTAGCACTGCAGCCTTACAGCGCTGGGGTCCTGGTGTTCAAATCCCTCCAAGGGCAAAAAAAACATCAGCAAGGAGTTTGTATGTTCTTGCCGTGTTTGCATGGATTTCCATCCCATATTCCAAAAAGACATACTGATAGGGGGAAAAAAATGTACATTGTGAGCTCTATGTGGGGCTCACAATCTACATTTAAAAAAGTAACTAAAAAACAGCAATTTTGGAATAATTTCCAGGATATTTCAGGGAACCAGTGTTGCACCAGTGCTGTAAGGAGAGAATCTTCCAAGGCTCAGTTCAGGTTTTCCATTCAGGGGGTCCGCTTGGAGACTTCCCAAATGGGAAACCTTAAAAAAGCAGTTCCCCACGTAAACCCACAGGCCCCATAGACTATAATTAGAGTCTGCCTGGTTTCCTTCTGAAAAAGGGATAAAAACACAGAGAGGGGAACAGAATTCCCATGCGGAGAACCAACGCTGGTGTGAACCCAGCCTCACAGTAGAATGAAGGACCTCAAATTGTTTGGAACTGGCCCTGATTGATGGGCAGCAACAATTGCTTCCCTAAAATCATTGCTGATGTCTTTCATCTTTGGCATTGGAATGCTTCAGACCAGCAAACTTCCAAAACTTCTGTTCTTATAGAGGTGGTCTCACTTGATGATGACCAAGGGCATTTGATTTGGCCACGTAGTTCATAAGCAAGCAGTAAGTAAGGACTAGATTTTGGGAAAGAAATAATAGCACCGTGTAATTTGTCGCGTGTAGTCGTTCATTTAAGGTTGTATTCACCTAATTCCTTATTTTCCACGACTGTATATAAATGAATATTTCATGAATATATATATATATATACAGTCCTATGAAAAAGTTTGGGCACCCCTATTAATCTTAATCATTTTTAGTTCTAAATATTTTGGTATTTGCAACAGCCATTTCAGTTTGATATATCTAATAACTGATGGACACAGTAATATTTCAGGATTGAAATGAGGTTTATTGTACTAACAGAAAATGCGCAATATGCATTAAACCAAAATTTGACCGGTGCAAAAGTATGGGCACCTCAACAGAAAAGTGACATTAATATTTAGTAGATCCTCCTTTTGCAAAGATAACAGCCTCTAGTCGCTTCCTGTAGCTTTTAATCAGTTCCTGGATCCTGGATGAAGGTATTTTGGACAAACAATTCAAGTTCAGTTAAGTTAGATGGTCGCCGAGCATGGACAGCCCGCTTCAAATCATCCCACAGATGTTCAATGATATTCAGGTCTGGGGACTGGGATGGCCATTCCAGAACATTGTAATTGTTCCTCTGCATGAATGCCTGAGGATTTGGAGCGGTGTTTTGGATCATTGTCTTGCTGAAATATCCATCCCCGGCGTAACTTCAACTTCGTCACTGATTCTTGAACATTATTCTCAAGAATCTGCTGATACTGAGTGGAATCCATGCGACCCTCAACTTTAACAAGATTCCCGATGCCGGCATTGGCCACACAGCCCCAAAGCATGATGGAACCTCCACCAAATTTTACAGTGGGTAGCATGTGTTTTTCTTGGAATGCTGTTTCTTTTTGGACGCCATGCATAACGCCTTTTTTTATAACCAAACAACTCAATCTTTGTTTCCAAAATGAAGCTGCCTTGTCCAAATGTGCTTTTTCATACCTCAGGCAACTCTATTTGTGGCGTACGTGCAGAAACGGCTTCTTTCTCATCACTCTCCCATACAGCTTCTCCTTGTGCAAAGTGCGCTGTATAGTTGACCGATGCACAGTGACACCATCTGCAGCAAGATGATGCTGCAGCTCTTTGGAGGTGTCTGTGGATTGTCCTTGACTGTTCTCACCATTCTTCTTCTCTGCCTTTCTGATATTTTTCTTGGCCTGCCACTTCTGGGCTTAACAAGAACTGTCCCTGTGGTCTTCCATTTCCTTACTATGTTCCTCACAGTGGAAACTGACAGGTTAAATCTCTGAGACAACTTTTTGTATCCTTCCCCTGAACAACTATGTTGAACAATCTTTGTTTTCAGATCATTTGAGAGTTGTTTTGAGTAGCCCATGATGCCACTCTTCAGAGGAGATTCAAATAGGAGATCAACTTGCAATTGGCCACCTTAAATACCTTTTCTTATGATTGGATAGATCTGGCTATGAAGTTCAAAGCTCACTGAGGTTACAAAAACAATTTTGTGCTTCAGTAAGTCAGTAAAAAGTAGTTAGGGGAATTCAAATCAATAAAATGATAAGGGTGCCCATACTTTTGCATCGGTCAAATTTTGGTTTAATGCATATTGCACATTTTCTGTTAGTACAATAAACCTCATTGCAATCCTGAAATATTACTGTGTCCATCAGTTATTAGATATATCAAACTGAAATGGCTGCTGCAAACACCAAAATATTTAGAACTAAAAATGATTAAGATTAATAGGGGTGCCCAAACTTTTTCATAGGACTGTATATATATATATATATATATATATATATATATATATATATATATATTTATATATATATATATATATATATATATATATTCTACGCTATATAAGGCATTACATATGGAGCTTGAGTGCCAGTGTGATTTTTGTATAAATATGTAAATAAATTCACATTAAATTTCCAAATTGAACATTTGCGGGCTCCAATCTTTACTGGTGTAAAAAATGAGTTTGTTTTAAGTTTTGGCACCGAGGTTTGGACTTTTCCCACCTTGCAAGTTTAATATTGCACACCTGCCAACCTTAATATTCACACATTGAAATAGCCCAAACCATGAAAAGTGGAAGACTGTGTTCAGAGAGAGCAACATAAAACATTCGGTGTGATCTGTGCTAAAGCTGCAAATGTGAGCCCTGAAATGGTCCGAATATCAAGAAGAGACTTCACTATGGGCTGAGATTTAATAAAAATGGGGAAAGGAATATAAAAATGCATCAAAAGTCTCAGAGGTTAATAATATATAAGCAATCTCCATAGACAGACATTGGTATAGTAGAGATCATACTCAGGAATCTATCTAGGAGGCCACCATGGTCAATGTATTTCAAATCACTGAAGACAATGAGAACCTACTTGCTACAGGTTTGACATTGGGCTAAACCAGGAGCCTATTCTACATAGAACCCCAGTAAAGAAATAGACCGAACCAAATGGAGTCCCCGCATGTTCCCCACAGAGTAGTCTACTTGAACATTAACTTATGCATGGATGGACAGGAGACACCAACTTGTGAAAGTGTACTAAGACAGCAGTCACAAATTGTAGTGGTCAGGGCTGGCAGAGTATGTTCACAATGGAAGATAGGCTCAGGTCCAGGCTGATGGAGTTCAGTAGGTCAGAATGTCCAACAGAGGGCAAGTCAAGTTTAATATAAAGAATATGGAGCAGAAGAACCCTTTCATGCTAATGGAACTTACACAAACTGACTATTTCTCATTGGTCACCGAACATTATTCATGGGAGGAAGCATCCTTAAGATGCATTGGAAGGCTGGGAATTGGATGGAGATATTGGACTTAGTGCATCTAGACCAGGGGTCTCAAACTCGCAGCCCGCGGGACAATAGTTTGTGGCCCCTGGTGGACGCCGGGTGTTTAACTATGGCAGCCGCCCGAGAGTCAGGCGGCCACCATAGCTACCGGGTGTTTACTGTTTTACAAAGTAGACACCCAATGTAATGCCTCCGGTCGGTGCCCGCACGTGGGGGCATACTCCAGGGCCTTGTAAAGGCTCCCGGCCGGTCTGCAGCCTGCAAATGAAATGAAATTTTTTTGCAAGGTATTGCAATGCATTAGCTTTGTAATGCATTGCATTAATGATCAGACCCCCTGGGGTTCAAGACCCCTAGGGGGTCCAATAAATGCAAGGAATATATATATATATATATATATATATATATATATATATATATATATTTTTTTTTTTTTTTTTTTTATTAAAAAGTATTAAAAATTCAAATCACCCCCCCTTTCCCTAGAACACATATAAAAGTAGTTGAATACTGTGAAGAACCTGCATGTTAGGTATCACCGTGTCCAAAATCACCCGTTTTACAAATCTATAAAAATATTTTTCCTGTACGGTAAACGCCGTAGTGGGAAAAAAAGTCAAAAGTGTCAAACCGCCGTTTTTTCACTGTTTTGCCTCTGATAAAAATTTGAACAAAAAGTGATCAAAGCAATAACATTTTCTGAAAATGGTAGAACTAAAAAGTACACCTGGCCCCGCAAAAAAAGACGCCCTATGCATCCCCGTACACAGACGTATAAAAAAGAATATGGCGACTTTTAGAAGAAAAAAAAAAATTGGGAAAATCTGATGCGGCCCAGCCTCACCCAGACTCTATCTCCAGCGGTCCCGGGGTAAATTGAGTTTGAGAGCCCTGATCTAGACTCTTTATTGAGCCAGGATCTAGTATGAGAGACACCATCAGCCGGAAAGCAGTGAAGAGCAAGACGCTGAGAAACGAGGTCTAGAACTAGAGATCAAAAGTGAGTTGGATGATGGAATGGCTCCAGGAGTTTCTTCTCAGCAGGAGGATGGAGGTTCTTGTTGCAGAGGATTCTTCTGCCTCCTTTAAGTTCGAACCCTCTGTTGGCCATGGGTGGTGTTTCAGGAATCCTCAGAGTTTCTAGCCTCTTCTCATCAGCCTGACTTGGTGGTTTTCACCCCCTCCTCCTGTCTCCTCCCTTACTGTCTGTGCCCCCCTGGTGTCTTTTTGGTTTTCACTTCTCTCTCCTTTCTTATCCTTGTTTTTCCCTTGACATGCCTGTTTTTGGACTTGTTCGTCCATCATTGCACCAGCTCATGATGTTGTTTCTGTGTTCTACATTTTGCATTTGTTCTGTTTGCTATAAAACTTGATTACACCTACAAGTGAGTTGGACATTGGCCATGGAATGATAGACACGGTAATTGGTGGATTGACATGTCCTGGGCAGAGGTAGGAGCAGGATGGTTGGAAATGAAGTTTTATGAAGTTTCATATTCATAACATTTGCCCTGGTCACCTACTAAGGTGCAAAAAAATTGGCTCTTCTCCAGGCCATGACTTACTATAGAGTTGCAACCTGCCTATACAGAACAGATCAGTAATAGGGTTGAGCAATCGGGATCGGGAAAGATCGGATTCCGGTCGGCGATCGAGTAAATTTCACGATCGCGATCGGAATTCCGATCCCGAACTTTTCCGGCGGGATCGAGGTCAGAGGTTATCTCAAGATTGGCTCAACCCTAATCATGTATATATCATGAATAGGGTTGAGCAATCGGGATCGGGAAAGATCAGATCCCGTTCGGCGATCGAGCAAATTTCACGATCGGGATCAGCTGGAAAATGATCGAAAATTGGATTTTAAAATCGATCCTGAAATCTCAAGATCGACTCAACCTTAATCAGTAAGAAGCACCATATGGCGGCACACGTGTCTGCATCAGATCCACATCTATGAACATGGAATAATACGAACAGTCATAAAAGTTACTTGTGCCGAGGACAGCTGCTTAACCTCATGTCACGGAATAAGTTTTCGGTGCAGTCCAGTATTCTCAATGTATCGTATCCTGAGACACAGTCGGGGAAAGATGCCTTTTACCATAATATTGTGCTTGAAATGCATCCAAGTATTTGATCATTGCAATCTGACAAAGCCATTAATCACCCAATTTTGTGTACAATCGGTAACCCTGTGAAAATATCTCCAGGTAATTAAATGAAAATGTTAATAAGCCGGATCTGATTAGGCAATTAAAATGGACTTAGTAATTGATAACATTCGGCCGAGAAGCAAAGCTAGAATATTCGGTAACCGCTTGTAATTGTCATAGAATTAAGAGGCAATAATTATAAGTGACTCATGATGTTTATTAGATGGGGGATTAGAACCGGGAGATCTTAAGGGATACTGTTAATTCTGTCTTAATAAACAGATTGCAGAAAAAGCGCAAATTGTTCGATGTTTCCTGGACAATTTTAATGGAAAGATGTTACATGTACAGTAAATGAAGCAGAGAGACGGCAGTACGGCTCGAAACGCAGAGAGACAGGAGCACAGCACTATCTGTGCCAACAGCATGTTTAAGGAGGGACTAGGGATGAGCAATCTGATTCGGATTGACCAGATTCAACTCCAAATTTGGCACTTAACATCCATGAAATAATATTATATTCTGAGGTCATAGTATAAGTGGTGGCCCAGGGGAGGTGAGTAAAGGGAGCAAACACATGTAGCGTCCAGCAGTTTGTACTGGCCTCCTGGCGATCTCTTCCATCCTCTGCCTGAGACCATGTTCCCCATCACCAATGAGGCCTGTGATTGGGCCTTAGAAGTCACATGGACGTCATGACGCTGGGTCAAACCCGGATGCGGAAGGATGCCCAGTAGAAGTGAGGCAAGGTGAGTATAGGTGTTTGTAATGGTTACTCACCTCTCCTGGGCCCCCACTTATTATACCCTGGGTCTAAAGAGCAAAAACAAACCAAAAGTCAGGACTTTTAGTACCTAGGTCATTTTAATGGAGAGTCAGGAGGGCTGTGCTCTATTTACTCACATAATTTTCAAGGAGAGACAATGAGGCAGCACTATCTGTACTGGCATCATGCTTAAGGAGACACAGAGGCAGCACTATCTGTACTGGCATCATGCTTAAGGAGACACAGAAGCAGCACTATCTGTACTGGCATCATGCTTAAGGAGACACAGAGGCAGCACTATCTGTACTGGCATCATGTTTAAGGAGACACAGAGGCAGCACTATCTGTACTGGCATCATGCTTATGGAGACACAGAGGCAGCACTATCTGTACTGGCATCATGCTTAAGGAGACACAGAGGCAGCACTATCTGTACTGGCATCATGCTTATGGAGACACAGAGGCAGCACTATCTGTACTGGCATCATGCTTAAGGAGACACAGAGGCAGCACTATCTGTACTGGCATCATGCTTAAGTAGACACAGAGGCAGCACTATCTGTACTGGCATCATGCTTAAGGAGACACAGAGGCAGCACTATCTGTACTGGCATCATGCTTAAGGAGACACAGAGGCAGCACTATCTGTACTGGCATCATGCTTATGGAGACACAGAGGCAGCACTATCTGTACTGGCATCATGCTTAAGGAGACACAGAGGCAGCACTATCTGTACTGGCATCATACTTATGGAGACACAGAGCCAGCACTATCTGTACTGGCATCATACTTATGGAGACACAGAGGCAGCACTATCTGTACTGGCATCATACTTAAGGAGACACAGAGGCAGCACTATCTGTACTGGCATCATGCTTATGGAGACACAGAGGCAGCACTATCTGTACTGGCATCATGCTTATGGAGACACAGAGGCAGCACTATCTGTACTGGCATCATGCTTAAGGAGACACAGAGGCAGCACTATCTGTACTGGCATCATACTTATGGAGACACAGAGGCAGCACTATCTGTACTGGCATCATACTTATGGAGACACAGAGGCAGCACTATCTGTACTGGCATCATACTTAAGGAGACACAGAGGCAGCACTATCTGTACTGGCATCATACTTATGGAGACACAGAGGCAGCACTATCTGTACTGGCATCATACTTATGGAGACACAGAGGCAGCACTATCTGTACTGGCATCATACTTATGGAGACACAGAGGCAGCACTATCTGTACTGGCATCATGCTTAAGGAGACACAGAGGCAGCACTATCTGTACTGGCATCATGCTTATGGAGACACAGAGGCAGCACTATCTGTACTGGCATCATGCTTATGGAGACACAGAGGCAGCACTATCTGTACTGGCATCATGCTTAAGGAGACACAGAGGCAGCACTATCTGTACTGGCATCATACTTAAGGAGACACAGAGGCAGCACTATCTGTACTGGCATCATACTTATGGAGACACAGAGGCAGCACTATCTGTACTGGCATCATACTTATGGAGACACAGAGGCAGCACTATCTGTACTGGCATCATGCTTGAAGAAACACATAGGCAGCACTTTCTATATCTACAGTATTTTTCAGATGAAATGGGGAAGCAGTATCATTAGGGCATATATCATTTTCAAGGAGAGTCAAGGAGGAAGTACTATCTGTGCTTGTATACTTTACAAGGAGAGACAAGGAGGAAGTACTATCTGTAGTTATACATCATTTTAAAGGATACACTGCTAACAGTACCTACCATTACAGCACTATATCAGAGACTTGGATTCTTTAAGCTGCAATCGGTTTTGGTGCCTGCTAGACCAGAGTCTAAAGCATTCCCCTGTTCTACAACCTTGACCCTTGCAAGGAGGTATGAACTTTGCTGTCTGTATTCACAGGTCATGACCACCATAATGGTCATGACTGGTGGCAGGTGTGCATATAAATTAGAATGGTAGTCGGCAATGTAACAAAGGGAGCACATCAGGAAAGCTGTGACCTGTGAAACGGAAACAGTCTGTGGTTGGACCAAAGATTACATGACAAAAACAAAAAAATCCAGCAGAAGAAAGAAGCCAGGTAAAAGATGCTAAGGAGCAGATGTTGGACACATCCAAGAAATCAGGTCAAAGTCAAGGTCATACCAAAGCAGTAAAGATCCTCTAATTCAGGAAAAAAAATACAGTGATTGAGTCATGTGAACGTAATCTTACTCTGACTCCTCCATTCTGAGTCTGACTCCACAGCTCAGTCTGGAACTAGATAGGTAGCAGCTAAATAATTTCCAGGAAGAGACCAGGAGCCAGTAATATCTGTGTGTGCTGGGCCCTGATGTGTCAGAGGGGCCTTGTGTGCTGGGTCTTGAAAAGAAGAAAAACCAGGAGCAAAAACTTTGTATGCATCACAGTACAGACCAAGTGGAAGGTGTGCCTTGTGTATTAGGCCCTGGTGTAACAGGGGGCCTTGTGTCTGGGCCTGGAAGACCAGACAAGTCAGCAGCAAAGACTTTGTATGTTGGTATCGCAGAACAAGGGCCAAGAGGGCCTTATGAGGCCATTATATGTGCCACAGTATAGATCTAGTGGCAAGTGTGCTGGTGGATCTTGACGTTGCAGGGGGGCCTAGTGCGCTGGGTCCTGAAGACAAGAGGAACTAAAAGCAAAGCCACAGCACAGACCTAATGGCAAGTGGGCCTTGTGTGCTTGTCCCTGATATGGCAGAGGGGTCTTATGTGGTGGGTCCTGAAGACAAGAAAAGCCAGGAGCGAGGACATTATATGCACCGCAGCACAGAATTAGTGTTAAGTGGGTCTTGTATGCTGAGACTTGATCTGGAAGGGGGGCTTTGTTTGTCTGGTCCTGAAGACAAAAGGAGCCGAGAGCAAAGAGTTTGTATGCGCACCAGCCCAAAACTAGTCGTAAGTGGGCCTTGTGTTCTGGGACCCAATGTGGAAGGGGGGCCTTGTGTGCTGGGACCTGATGTGGAAGGGGGGCCTTGTGTGCTGGGACCTGATGTGGAAGGGGGGCCTTGTGTGCTGGGACCCAATGTGGAAGGGGGGCCTTGTGTGCTGGGACCCGATGTGGAAAGGGGGCATTGTGTGCTGGGACCTGATGTGGAAGGGGGGCCTTGTGTGCTAGGACCTGATGTGGAAGGGGGGCCTTGTGTGCTGGGACCCAATGTGGAAGGGGGGCCTTGTGTGCTGGGACCCGATGTGGAAAGGGGGCATTGTGTGCTGGGACCTGATGTGGAAGGGGGGCCTTGTGTGCTGGGACTTGATGTGGAAGGGGGGCCTTGTGTGCTGGGACCCGATGTGGAAAGGGGGCATTGTGTGCTGGGTCCTGATGTGGAAGGGGGGCCTTGTGTGCTGGGACCCAATGTGGAAGGGGGGCCTTGTGTGCTGGGACCCGATGTGGAAAGGGGGCATTGTGTGCTTGGACCTGATGTGGAAGGGGGGCCTTGTGTGCTGGGACTTGATGTGGAAGGGGGGCCTTGTGTGCTGGGACCCGATTTGGAAGGATGGCCTTGTGTGCTGGGTCCTGATGTGGAAGGGGGGCCTTGTGTGCTGGGACCCGATGTGAAAGGGAGGCCTTGTGTGCTGGGTTCCGATGTGGAAGGGAGGCCTTGTGTGCTTGGATCTGATGTGGAAGGGGGACCTTGTGTGCTGGGACCCAATGTGGAAGGGGGGCTTTGTGTGCTGGGACCCGATGTGGAAGGGGGGCCTTGTGTGCTTGGATCTGATGTGGAAGGAGGACCTTGTGTGCTGGGACCCGATGTGGAAGGGGGACCTTGTGTGCTGGGACCCAGTGTGGAAGGGGGGCCTTGTGTGCTGGATCTGATGTGGAAGGAGGACCTTGTGTGCTGGGACCCGATGTGGAAGGGGGACCTTGTGTGCTGGGACCCAGTGTGGAAGGGGGGCCTTGTGTGCTGGATCTGATGTGGAAGGGGGGCCTTGTGTGCTGGACCTGATGTGGAAGCGGGGCCTTGTGTGCTGGGACCCAGTGTGGAAGGGGGGCCTTGTGTGCTGGGACCTGATGTGGAAGGGGGGCCTTGTGTGCTGGGACCTGATGTGGAAGGAGGGCCTTGTATGCTGGACCAAGTAAACAAGAGAATACATGAACAAGGAGAAGTAAGTAACTTTCCATGGGACATGTGACATGTAGTTACAATTCTGATCTATAGGTAATTGATAACATTTGTTTGCTTTCCACTACCACTAGGGGGAGCTTACTGCACGCTGATTTATCACTGAGTGTTTATAAACCCCAACAAGGCTTAATAAGAAGACAGTAGACCTGTAATATTCTTATACACCAGCAAGATGTCAGTCAAGTTACTGGAGAGATGATTATGTCATAGGCTGCAGGATTTTTTATTTATTTTTTGCTCGTATGGCGATGGTTAATCGGAAATGATGCGGCCTCTCTCGTCTCCTGACAGCGCACGCCTCCTTCATCACCTTTAATCTGGCACCCGCACGTTTTCATAACAAATGCGCCCCGCCAGACCAGTCTGCTCCCATTTGGATCCCACTCTGCCCAGACAAATCGGCGACAGCAGATTTAACCTGCAAAAACATTTGCAGAAGAAAACACTGATTTGTTTGCAGCTAGGAGGATGGGTGGGGGTTGGGGGTTGGGGGGGGGGGGAGAGACCGATTTTCTAGTTCCACCTAATTTCTTTCTCAATTTTTTTTTCTTATTTTTTTTTCCTTCTCTTTTTTTTCCCGGAGAAATTATTGGTAGCCGGCTCTAAGAGTAATTAGTGTTACATCACTGCTGTTTATACAGATTTAACCAATTTACAGGGAATACGCCATGGTGTGCTGCAGGCTGAGCGCCGCTCCGAGGACCAGGGACTGGTCACGTAAAGAAAAATAACACCTAAGCCAGAAGACCCCCAAACGCAATCTGTCGGGTTAGGAAGGGGTTAAAAGTTGAATAGATTTTACAAAATTTGCAGAGTCGTGGAAGGGGTTAAATAGGATATTAGTCTCCAGCGCCAAAAAAAAGTTGTGTCCTCGGACAAATATTATATAAGGTATAAAAATATTTAGTGCAAAGATTTACGTAACGGAGCCCTGGCCAAAAAATTGGAAATCTAATATTTGATATCATTTCGAAATTTTGTAACTTTTTTACAGATTTTTTTTTTGTTTCTGACTATTATTATTTTTATTTCTTCATGTCCCAACCCAATACGTCTCCAAGAATATTTGCCATGTTCTGCATCTCTCAGACGTTACGATGGCGTGGAGGATCTTGAATTTTTTATTTTTTTTATATTTCTTGATGGTGCCGAGACTCAATTCTGGCTCTGGTTCTCCATATTCTGCTACTTTCCATCTCCAGGTTCTTGTACTTCGTGAGTTTCTCTGCTTCCTTCATTGTGATGTTCTCCAGAACCTTAAACCTATGTCCCATTCCCAACCCAATATTTTTCTAAGATTTTCGGCACCTCTCAAGCATTATGATGGCCTGGAAGCCCTTGAAGAATTTTTTGAGACTTTCTTGAGATCTAACCACCATAGGCACAATTCTGACTTTGGTTCTCCACATTTTGATCTCCAGATCTTTGTGCTCCATGTGTTCCTCCAATGGTACTTGGGCTCTACCGCGCCTCCATGCCATGCCATAGGGAACCTGACAGATTCTATTGTATTCCATATCATGGATCAAGGTCCCAGACCCCAATGCTAAATCTATACCAGTCCCTCCAACTATAATATCTAATGTCCATTATACTTGTCTTATCGAGACACAACCACAGCCACAACCTCTGCACCCCTACAAGTTATGTTATGGAGAGTTCCTTCCCTAGGTTCAATTTATGAAACAAAATGTTCCAGAATTTTGGCTCAAAAATTTGCACAAAAAAACCCCTGGTGTGCGTATCTTGTGCCCCATTTATTATGGGTTTCAGCCACTTTTTGCTTCTCACGAGGCCGGCGGTGTGACTTAGCGGAAAGCAGAGTAACGTATGGTCCACCAAAGACCCGAATGATGGAGAGCCTGGCGCAGGTATGAACCTAGCCATAGGAGAGGGCTTCCGCCATTTGGTTGAGGCTATGGTGAACGTTGCGATCTCTTCACTGAATGCTGAGCACACCTTATACTCTGAGTAACATCAATAACTGACCTGATGGTAAGGAATCAACAAGAAAACCTGTAAAAGACCCAAAATGACTAAATATAATGAATTCCACAATTTACCGCTGTGGTAAAATAGTCCCTACAAAAATAGGAAATACAGGACCGATAAACCGGCAACCCGAACGCTCCCCTGTACAAACCGTACTGTAAGGAGATCAAAAGACAAAGTAACCATATAGACAAGTGACGGAACGTAAGAAGATTTACCTGTGTCCTATAGTCAGACGCTCCGATACACTCTATTACAGTCTATACATTGTCCTGGATCTCCGGACACAATCCTTCCTGTATACCTGGCGGCCACTGTCAGTTTACTGAAGATCCAAAAGCTTCAGCACCGAGAATGACCCAAAAGGTAAAAATATTAGATGGTGAGGTGTGATCGAAATACCTGTCCTACACCAGTAACCACCAGGTGGGGGTGCACAGGTCCTATCGAATCGCACTAAGGTAATAGCGCAGAGTGCAAAGACACAAGTCATAGAATACAGAAGTATCAGTCTGAGCACGAAACATTAGTCTGAGATTGGCTCCGTGTTACTTAGAACACCTTAAAATAACAACTATTCTGCATTAATATAAAATATGAACAAAAAAGTATTATTATTATTGTTGTTATTATTACTATTTATATTATTATTATTATTATTATATTATTATTATTATTATTATTATTTTGTTGTTGTTGTTGTTATTATTATTACTATTATTGTTAATATATATATATATATATATATATATATATATATATATATTATTATTATTATTATTACTTTCATTATTTTACTCATTTTATGGTTTCAGGTTTCTTGCATTTTATATTGTTTGTTTTATTGCAGAAATGTAATCATTTTTCCATAATTTATTAATATTTAATATTTCAAACTTTTAATCAATTTTTTGCATTATTTAACCCCTCCTAAGCCATCCCTCTCCTACACCCCTGTACAGTGGGCTCTGTATCTGTGTGACTCTGTCTGTGCCATGGGCAGGGTCGGCTTTGGAAAGGTTTGTTTCATTTCTCTATTTTTTTTCTTACGCATGAAATGAGGTGTCCCCGGGGACAGGCAGGAGCCTGAGGTTGCCCCACCTGAGTCTGTCTTGGGACGCAGCCCATTAAGAGGGGAAGCAAAAAATAATGCACCGCAGCCAAGAAAATCAAGCAGGGCTAAACAGCCAAGCGGGGTCCGCCTCGTACCCTGTGTGCCTTCCAAGTGGGTAGCAGCCTACACCTTCTCTATACAGCAGCATATTCATCTGGTACTTGTAAGGGGCACGGTGGTGCGGCGGAGGAGCCAGTCTGTAGTCATCCATCCAGTGCCTGACACATTCACACAGTACGTGCGGCCATATGTCATCCTACAGTCAGTAAAAAACCCGAGGATTAGTATGGCGGTCTGGAGGTCTATGTGGGACAGCATATAGTAACCACTGCTGACAATACCCTTATGGACCCGCCTACTTTGCTTTAAACATCTGAATACTGGACCCATCTGAACCCCAAACCTCTTGCCCAAGTTTAACAGATTGAGGTGCAATTGTGACGGACTCTTCAGCACCCCAAATCTATTGCACATTTTTGAGGTCCAATGGTGGTAGACCCTTTAGGTCCACAAACTTCTAGTCCAACTTTGACTATATAAAATGTAGAATTTTTGGACTTTTCAGGACCCCAAATCTATTGCACATCTTTGACAAAACGAGGTGCAATGATGGTAGGTTTTTCTGGACCACAAACATCTTGCTCAGTTTGGACACAACGAGGAGCAATGGTGGCTTTTTAGGATCTCAAACATCATGGCCATGTTTGACAGAGTGAAGTGCCAACCTGTCAAACGATCCATGGGCTCCCTCTATCGTGTTAGGCCTTGGCTGAATGAAGTACAACGGTGGTGAACTGTTCAAGATCCCAAACCTGTTGCTCAGGTTTGATAGAGCAAAGTGCAAATCTGAAGAATAATTTTACCCAGGCAAGTCCGGTCTTCCTCCAGCATGGCGGACCTTGGTCAGTGAGATGATGAAAAACTCTTCAGGACCCCAAACTTCTTGCCAAGGTTTGACAATGTTGGGTGCAATGGTGGTGGACTCTTCAGGAACCCAAACGTACTGGCCATCTTTGACAAAGTGAGATGTCATGGTGGTGGATTCTTGAGGACACTTTCAATGGATATTTCATGTCTCCACAAGTATGTTGTTAAATTCTGGGCAGAGTCCCCAATAATAAAACTTTGGTTGCCGCTGCCACCACTAGAGGGAGTTTACTGTATACACGAATAAAATATCCACAAGTAACAATGTCTGTAACAATAAAGTAACAAAGTAACAATAACAAAGTAACAAAGTAACAATATCTGTAATGCAAGAGAAGAATAAGAGACCAATAGAATACATGGAACTGAGTTTGTTGCAGAATATATTGGCACTTTTTATATAAACTCATATTTTTTGCAAATCCCAAGCTTTATTCAGGTGTTACTTGTGTGTTGCGACTCACGACAAGGAATCCCATGACACAAGACACGTTGTATTGGGCCGAACGACGCCGCTTAATTCTCCTGACACGTCTTTCGTAAAACTCAATTTTTTGTATTTTTTTTTTTCTCGTGGAAATTCAAGTGTCACCTTGACCCCGCAGCCCATAGGAGGTGTAAAACGGTTTGACAGGTTGCAAACCAAAAGGTCGTCTGTTTCGCTGTAGTTTTACAAATGGCACCGCGCTGACATCACAACCACAAAAATAATCATCGGGAGCTGGAAATTTCCTCGGCGTGTAGAAGAGCAGATTCATCGCCACCGAGCTTTATTATTAATATAATTTATCCCAGAACTTTAAGAGGTTACGAAAGAGTTTGGCTGCGTCTGACCTCGCTCCCTCCCACAATGCCGATCCTGTGAAACCAGACCTCAGGCATCCTCAGGCAACGCGGCCGAGCTGAAACCCAATCTGCCCTCCGACTTCTGTGAAAATTAAACCTTTTTAGAGGATTATGTATAAATGCAATAGGTTTTCTGCTCACCTACGCGATGACAGATCCTCTCTTTCCTGCAATTTCCAGCGCCTTATTATTACACCACCTGCGTACCGGACTTGTCCTGTGCGCGCCGGCGAATACGTCTCATCTGCGACAGGTTGTACCGAGAAAACTGCAGGCGAGTAGAAAATAAAAAAGTTATAAAAATTATATTAAAATGGAACAGATGTTTCTATGAGACCCTGGACGAAGAACCTGAAGGTTTTATGTTCTTCTTGTGATAAGAAAAGACTCCAAAACCTCCTGCAGGGAAATAAGACATCTCCTGAAGACTCCGAGCAGAGGAAGAATATGTATTGCTATATACAGTCCAAACAAGAATTACAGTAGATTATAGAGATAGAAGAGCGTCAGGGTCATACCCAACATCAACAGACTATCTATCTATCTCCTATCTATCTATCTATCTATCTATCTATCTATCCATCTATCTATCTATCTATCCATCTATCTATCTATCTCCTATCTATCTATCTATCTATCTATCTATCTATCTATCTATCTATCTCCTATCTATCTATCTATTTATCTATCTATCTCCTATCTATCTATCTATCTATCTATCTATCTCCTATCTATCTATCTATCTATCTATCTATCTATCTATCTCCTATCTATCTATCTATCTATCTATCTCCTATCTATCTATTTATCTATCTATCTATCTATCTATCTATCTATCTATCTCTTATCTATCTATCTATCTATCTATCTATCTATCCATCTATCCCCTATTTATCTCCTATCTATCTCCTATCTATCTATCTATCTATCTATCTATCTATCTATCTATCTATCTATCATCTATCTATCTCCTATCTATCTATCTATCTCTTATCTATCTATCTATCTATCTATCTCCTATCTATCTATCTATCTATCTATCTATCATCTATCTATCTATCTATCTATCTATCTATCTATCTATCCATCTATCCCCTATTTATCTCCTATCTATCTCCTATCTATCTATCTATCTATCTTCTATCTATCTATCTATCTATCTATCTATTTATCTATCTATCTATCTATCTATCTATCTCTTATCTATCTATCTATCTATCTATCTATCTATCTATCTATCTATCTATCTCCTATCTATCCTATATATATATCTCCCATCTATCTATCTATCTATCTATCTATCTATCTATCTATCTATCTATCTATCTATCTATCTATCCATCCATCCATCTATCTATCTATCTATCTATCTATCTATCTATCTATCTATCTATCCATCTATCTATCCCCTATTTATCTCCTATCTATCTATCTATCTATCTATCTATCTATCTATCTATCTCCTATCTATCTATCTATCTATCTATCTATCTATCTATCTATCTATCTATCTCTTATCTATCTATCTATCTATCTATCTATCTATCTATCTATCTCCTATCTATCCTATATATATATCTCCTATCTATCTATCTATCTATCTATCTATCTATCTATCTATCTATCTCCTATCTATCTATCTATCTATCTATCTATCTATCTATCTATCTATCTATCTCCTATCTATCTATCTATCTATCTATCTATCTATCTATCTATCTCCTATCTATCTATCTATCTATCTATCTATCTATCTCCTATCTATCTATCTATCTATCTATCTATCTATCTATCTATTTATTTATCTACTTACAGATTGGGACAATCATGGACATTTCTGCAACAAATCTGCCCCATATGAATGTATGATATATTATTGCAATAGAGTGGATACAGGTTTTCAGTATATATTGTATCATATTATGCAGTAAATAACCTAAATGCAAGTTAATCCATTTTATGTTTCTTTTTAGATCTAAAGAAGGATCAGCTTGTGTTCCTATGGAATGATTACAGCTTGTTATTGTGAGCAACTAGGATCCAGGGATCAGCACAGATCATGCAAACAGGACCCTGTGATCCATTGTGAGACCGCTGGATATAAGCTGAGCTCGTGTTGGGGTCCCATAGAGCGGTTACTCACATGCTTGGCTGCCAAATCATTCAGACCAAGGGACATGGGACCCCGTGTATCAGAATCGGTGGGCTCCCCCTACTTATACCTGCGGACAGGTGGGAAATTCTTGGGCCAGTCTCTTTAGAATCCCATTAATGTGCACTAGCACCCAATAGACGACGACAAGCCCCGTATTGTGGATCGGTCCCATCCTCGCGATACGGCTCGTCACTATAATAGCCATCGATATGATATCGCAGACCCCCATTTTCCACCATAATCTCAGCATTGGTTTACTTTGTACCGTTTCCAATTTTTTGAAATGTTTTGCATTTTTTTATTGCCCTAGTTAATTTTTTATTTGCCCCGCAGCAGCCCCTATAACCTCCCTACCTCCCCACCTGTACAAATAAGGTCATGTTATCACATAAAATCACCCGTTAACAGGTTTCTATTAATTTCTGATGCTTTCGTCATCACGTGCAGGATCCTGGGCGTGGAGTGCGGGGCGCGGGGCTGAGCACACATGCAGCAGATGGAAGGCATTAATGGCGTATTTTCTTTTCTTTTAACCCCTTGAACCCTGTTATGGCTACGGGGCCTGACTACCTGCTGCTTCTAATAAGGGCAGGTGTGAAAAATATTTTTTTTCTACGGTATAAATACTTTGTCTGTTTATATTTCTGGCTAATCTGACGCCCGCCATGGCAGCTCTGTGTGACAGCTGAAACCCAAAAGGGACCATTTACCGAAGGTCTTTCCAAGCCTGGGGACCTTGCGGCTGATGCAAAGTGGCAGACGGGGCTAATAGCTGTTGTCCAAACTGGATATGTCACACTGCGCCCATAACATAATATTTACCAGTAGTGGCTCGCAACGGAGCGAGACGCCAACTTTAATTTGCTGGATTTAGGAAACCGAGCCCCTGCTTTATGGTGGTGCGACATGACCAGCTGCAGATTCATGCTTCCCCCGACTCAGTAGCATGTCTACTATATGGAATGGGGAATCACAAGATTTCAATGTATCCCCTATCCATAGGATCGGTGGGAGTCCGACTGCTGGAACGTCACCAATCATGACACATAAATGGCGCAGAGCATGTTACTATTGGATCACAGATCATAGCAAGTGCAGTAGTCAGGCCTCTTTCACATCTGCGTCAGTAATCCGTTTCGGGAGTCCGCATGGGGACCCCCCGAACGGACTACCGAATGCATTTGCAAGCAGTGTGCAGTGAAAGCACACGGATCCCATAGACTATAATGGGGTCCATGTGCTTGCCGTCAGATCTCCGCAGGGAACATGCAGACAGGAAAGATTGTGTCCGCATGATTTGTGCGGAGATCTCATTATAGTCTACGGGATCCATGTGCTTTCACTGCACACCGCTTGCAAATACGTTCGGTAGTACATTCAGGGGGGTCCCCATAACGTTCTATGCAAAAGAATGGAGCAGAAAACATTCATGTGAGGAATATGCAGCATACTCTATCTGTGAGGAATATGCAGCATGCTCTATATGTGAGGAATTTCCCCAAGGTGGGACTATTAAAGGATTATCTTATCTTATCTTATCTTATATGTGAGGAATATGCAGCATGCTCTGTATGTGAGGAATATGCAGCATGCTCTATATGTGAGGAATATGCAGCATGCTCTGTATGTGAGGAATATGCAGCATGCTCTATATGTGAGGAATATGCTGCATGCTCTATATGTGAGGAATATGCAGCATGCTCTATATGTGAGGAATATGCAGCATGCTCTATCTGTGAGGAATATGCAGCATGCTCTATATGTGAGGAATATGCAGCATGCTCTATCTGTGAGGAATATGCAGCATGCTCTATCTGTGAGGAATATGCAGCATGCTCTATATGTGAGGAATATGCAGCATGCTCTATCTGTGAGGAATATGCAGCATGCTCTATGTATGAGGAATATGCAGCATGCTCTATCTGTGAGGAATATGCAGCATTCTCTATCTGTGAGGAATATGCAGCATGCTCTATCTGTGAGGAATATGCTGCATGCTCTATCTGTGAGGAATATGCAGCATGCTCTATATGTGAGGAATATGCTGCATTCTCTATATGTGAGGAATATGCAGCATGCTCCATATGTGAGGAATATGCAGCATGCTCTGTATGTGAGGAATATGCAAAATGCTCTATATGTGAGGAATATGCAACATTCTCTATCTGTGAGGAATATGCAGCATGCTCTATATGTGAGGAATATGCAGCATGCTCTGTATGTGAGGAATATGCAGCATGCTCTATATGTGAGGAATATGCAGCAAGCTCTATATGTGAGGAATATGCAGCATGCTCTATATGTGAGGAATATGCAGCATGCTCTATATATGAGGAATATGCAGCACGCTCTATCTGTGAGGAATATGCAGCATGCTCTATATGTGAGGAATATGCAGCACGCTCTATATGTGAGGAATATGCAGCATGCTCTATATATGAGGAATATGCAGCACGCTCTATCTGTGAGGAATATGCAGCATGCTCTATATGTGAGGAATATGCAGCACGCTCTATATGTGAGGAATATGCTGCATGCTCTATCTGTGAGGAATATGCAGCATGCTCTATATGTGAGGAATATGCAGCATGCTCTATATGTGAGGAATAGGCAGCATGCTCTATCTGTGAGAAATATGCAGCATGCTCTATATGTGAGGAATATGCAGCATGCTCTATATGGGAGGAATATGCAGCATGCTCTATCTGTGAGGAATATGCAGCATGCTCTATATGTGAGGAATATGCAGCATGCTCTATATGTGAGGAATATGTAGCATGCTCTATATGTGAGGAATATGCAGCACGCTCTATCTATGAGGAATATGCAGCATGCTCTATATGTGAGGAATATGCAGCATGCTCTATATGTGAGGAATATGCAGCATGCTCTATATGTGAGGAATATGCAGCATGCTCTATATGTGAGGAATATGTAGCATGCTCTATATGTGAGGAATATGCAGCACGCTCTATCTATGAGGAATATGCAGCATGCTCTATATGTGAGGAATATGCAGCATGCTCTATATGTGAGGAATATGCAGCATGCTCTATCTGTGAGGAATATGCAGCATGCTCTATCTCTATATGTGAGGAATATGCAGCATGCTCTATCTGTGAGGAATATGCAGCATGCTCTATATGTGAGGAATATGCAGCATGCTCTATATGTGAGGAATATGCAGCATGCTCTGTATGTGAGGAATATGCAGCATGCTCTATCTGTGAGGAATATGCTGCATGCTCTAATTGTGAGGAATATGCAGCGTGCTCTATATGTGAAGAATATGCAGCATGCTCTATCTGTGAGGAATATGTAGCATGCTCTATATGTGAGGAATATGCAGCATGCTCTATATGTGAGGAATATGCTGCGTGCTCTAATTGTGAGGAATATGCAGCATGCTCTATGTATGAGGAATATGCAGCATGCTCTATATGTGAGGAATATGCAGCATGCTCTATGTATGAGGAATATGCAGCATGCTCTATATGTGAGGAATATGCAGCATGCTCTATCTGTGAGGAATATGCAGCATGCTCTATATGTGAGGAATATGCAGCATGCTCTATCTGTGAGGAATATGCAGCATGCTCTATCTATGAGGAATATGCAGCATGCTCTATATGTGAGGAATATGCAGCATGCTCTATATGTGAGGAATATGCAGCATGCTCTATCTGTGAGGAATATGCAGCATGCTCTATCTGTGAGGAATATGCAGCATGCTCTATATGTGAGGAATATGCAGCATGCTCTATCTGTGAGGAATATGCAGCATGCTCTATATGTGAGGAATATGCAGCATGCTCTATATGTGAGGAATATGCAGCATGCTCTGTATGTGAGGAATATGCAGCATGCTCTATCTGTGAGGAATATGCTGCATGCTCTAATTGTGAGGAATATGCAGCGTGCTCTATATGTGAAGAATATGCAGCATGCTCTATATGTGAGGAATATGCAGCATGCTCTATATGTGAGGAATATGCTGCGTGCTCTAATTGTGAGGAATATGCAGCGTGCTCTATATGTGAGGAATATGAAGCATGCTCTATATGTGAGGAATATGCAGCATGCTCTATATGTGAGGAATATGCAGCATGCTCTATATGTGAGGAATATGCAGCATGCTCTATATGTGAGGAATATGCAGCATGCTCTATATGTGAGGAATATGCAGCATGCTCTATCTGAGGAATATGCAGCATGCACTATATGTGAGGAATATGCAGCATGCTCTGTATGTGAGGAATATGCAGCATGCTCTGTATGTGAGGAATATGCAGCATGCTCTATATGTGAGGAATATGCAGCATGCTCTATGTGTGAGGAATATGCAGCATGCTCTATATGTGAGGAATATGCCGCATGCTCTATATGTGAGGAATATGCAGCATGCTCTGTATGTGAGGAATATGCAGCATGCTCTATATGTGAGGAATATGCAGCATGCTCTATGTGTGAGGAATATGCAGCATGCTCTATATGTGAGGAATATGCAGCATGCTCTATGTATGAGGAATATGCAGCATGCTCTATATGTGAGGAATATGCAGCATGCTCTATGTATGAGGAATATGCAGCATGCTCTATATGTGAGGAATATGCAGCATGCTCTATCTGTGAGGAATATGCAGCATGCTCTATATGTGAGGAATATGCAGCATGCTCTATATGTGAGAAATATGCAGCATGCTCTATATGTGAGGAATATGCAGCATGCTCTATCTGTGAGAAATATGCAGCATGCTCTATATGTGAGGAATATGCAGCATTCTCTATCTGTGAGGAATATGCAGCATGCTCTATGTGTGAGGAATATGCAGCATGCTCTATATGTGAGGAATATGCAGCATGCTCTATATGTGAGGAATATGTAGCATGCTCTATATGTGAGGAATATGCAGCACGCTCTATCTATGAGGAATATGCAGCATGCTCTATATGTGAGGAATATGCAGCATGCTCTATATGTGAGGAATATGCAGCATGCTCTATATGTGAGGAATATGCAGCATGCTCTATCTGTGAGGAATATGCAGCATGCTCTATATGTGAGGAATATGCAGCATGCTCTATATGTGAGGAATATGCAGCATGCTCTATCTGAGGAATATGCAGCATGCTCTATCTGTGAGGAATATGCAGCATGCTCTATATGTGAGGAATATGCAGCATGCTCTATATGTGAGGAATATGCAGCATGCTCTATCTGTGAGGAATATGCAGCATGCTCTAATTGTGAGGAATATGCAGCGTGCTCTATATGTGAAGAATATGCAGCATGCTCTATCCGTGAGGAATATGTAGCATGCTCTATATGTGAGGAATATGCAGCATGCTCTATATGTGAGGAATATGCTGCATGCTCTAATTGTGAGGAATATGCAGCGTGCTCTATATGTGAGGAATATGCAGCATGCTCTACATGTGAGGAATATGCAGCATGCTCTATATGTGAGGAATATGCAGCATGCTCTATATGTGAGGAATATGCAGCATGCTCTATCTGTGAAGAATATGCAGCATGCTCTATCTGTGAGGAATATGCAGCATGCTCTATATGTGAGGAATATGCAGCATGCTCTATCTGTGAGGAATATGCAGCATGCTCTATATGTGAGGAATATGCAGCATGCTCTATATATGAGGAATATGCAGCATGCTCTATCTGTGAGGAATATGCAGCATGCTCTAATTGTGAGGAATATGCAGCGTGCTCTATATGTGAAGAATATGCAGCATGCTCTATCTGTGAGGAATATGTAGCATGCTCTATATGTGAGGAATATGCAGCATGCTCTATATGTGAGGAATATGCTGCATGCTCTAATTGTGAGGAATATGCAGCGTGCTCTATATGTGAGGAATATGCAGCATGCTCTACATGTGAGGAATATGCAGCATGCTCTATATGTGAGGAATATGCTGCATGCTCTATATGTGAGGAATATGCAGCATGCTCTATATGTGAGGAATATGCCGCATGCTCTATATGTGAGGAATATGCAGCATGCTCTGTATGTGAGGAATATGCAGCATGCTCTATATGTGAGGAATATGCAGCATGCTCTATGTGTGAGGAATATGCAGCATGCTCTATGTATGAGGAATATGCAGCATGCTCTATATGTGAGGAATATGCCGCATGCTCTATATGTGAGGAATATGCAGCATGCTCTGTATGTGAGGAATATGCAGCATGCTCTATATGTGAGGAATATGCAGCATGCTCTATATGTGAGGAATATGCAGCATGCTCTATGTATGAGGAATATGCAGCATGCTCTATATGTGAGGAATATGCAGCATGCTCTATGTATGAGGAATATGCAGCATGCTCTATATGTGAGGAATATGCAGCATGCTCTATATGTGAGGAATATGCAGCATGCTCTATATGTGAGGAATATGCTGCATGCTCTATATGTGAGGAATATGCAGCATGCTCTATGTGTGAGGAATATGCAGCATGCTCTGTATGTGAGGAATATGCAGCATGCTCTATATGTGAGGAATATGCAGCATGCTCTATATGTGAGGAATATGCAGCATGCTCTATGTATGAGGAATATGCAGCATGCTCTATATGTGAGGAATATGCAGCATGCTCTATGTATGAGGAATATGCAGCATGCTCTATATGTGAGGAATATGCAGCATGCTCTATGTATGAGGAATATGCAGCATGCTCTATATGTGAGGAATATGCAGCATGCTCTATATGTGAGGAATATGCAGCATGCTCTATATCTGAGGAATATGCAGCATGCTTTATATGTGAGGAATATGCAGCATGCTCTATGTGTGAGGAATATGCAGCATGCTCTATATGTGAGGAATATGCAGCATGCTCTATGTATAAGGAATATGCAGCATGCTCTATATGTGAGGAATATGCAGCATGCTCTATCTGTGAGGAATATGCAGCATGCTCTATCTGTGAGGAATATGCAGCATGCTCTATATGTGAGGAATATGCGGCATGCTCTGTATGTGAGGAATATGCAGCATGCTCTGTATGTGAGGAATATGCTGCATGCTGTATCTGTGAGGAATATGCAGCATGCTCTATATGTGAGGAATATGCAGCATGCTCTATATGTGAGGAATATGCAGCATGCTCTGTATGTGAGGAATATGCAGCATGCTCTGTATGTGAGGAATATGCAGCATGATCTATGTATGAGGAATATGCAGCATTCTCTATATGGGAGGAATATGCAGCATGCTCTATATGTGAGGAATATGCAGCATGCTCTATGTATGAGGAATATGCAGCATGCTCTATATGTGAGGAATATGCAGCATGCTCTATGTATGAGGAATATGCAGCATGCTCTATATGTGAGGAATATGCAGCATGCTCTATCTGTGAGGAATATGCAGCATGCTCTATATGTGAGGAATATGCAGCATGCTCTATCTGTGAGGAATATGCAGCATGTTCTATCTGTGAGGAATATGCAGCATGCTCTATATGTGAGGAATATGCAGCATGCTCTATATGTGAGGAATATGCAGCATGCTCTATATGTGAGGAATATGCAGCATGCTCTATCTGTGAGGAATATGCAGCATGCTCTATGTGTCTGGAATATGCAGCATGCTCTATCTGTGAGGAATATGCAGCATGCTCTATATCTGAGGAATATGCAGCATGCTCTATGTATGAGGAATATGCAGCATGCTCTATGTATGAGGAATATGCAGCATGCTCTATATGTGAGGAATATGCATCATGCTCTATCTGTGAGGAATATGCAGCATGCTCTACATGTGAGGAATATGCAGCATGCTCTATATATGAGGAATATGCAGCATGCTCTATATCTGAGGAATATGCAGCATGCTCTATGTATGAGGAATATGCAGCATGCTCTATGTATGAGGAATATGCAGCATGCTCTATATGTGAGGAATATGCATCATGCTCTATCTGTGAGGAATATGCAGCATGCTCTACATGTGAGGAATATGCAGCATGCTCTATATGTGAGGAATATGCAGCATGCTCTATATGTGAGGAATATGCAGCATGCTCTATCTGTGAGGAATATGCAGCATGGTCTATATGTGAGGAATAAGCAGCATGCTCTATATGTGAGGAATATGCAGCATGCTTTATATGTGAGGAATATGCAGCATGCTCTATATGTGAGGAATATGCTGCATGCTCTATCTGTGAGGAATATGCAGCATGCTCTATCTGTGAGGAATATGCAGCATGCTCTATATGTGAGGAATATGCAGCATGCTCTATCTGTGAGGAATATGCAGCATGCTTTATATGTGAGGAATATGCAGCATGCTCTATATGTGAGGAATATGCTGCATGCTCTATCTGTGAGGAATATGCAGCATGCTCTATCTGTGAGGAATATGCAGCATGCTCTATATGTGAGGAATATGCAGCATGCTCTATCTGTGAGGAATATGCAGCATGCTCTATCTGTGAGGAATATGCAGCATGCTCTATATGTGAGGAATATGCAGCATGCTCTATGTATGAGGAATATGAAGCATGCTCTATATGTGAGGAATATGCAGCATGCTCTATATGTGAGGAATATGCAGCATGCTCTATGTATGAGGAATATGCAGCATGCTCTATATGTGAGGAATATGCAGCATGCTCTATATGTGAGGAATATGCAGCATTCTCTATCTGTGAGGAATATGCAGCATGCTCTATATGTGAGGAATATGCAGCATTCTCTATCTCTGAGGAATATGCCGCATTCTCTATCTGTGAGGAATATGCAGCATTCTCTATCTGTGAGGAATATGCAGCATGCTCTATATGTGAGGAATATGCAGCATGCTCTATATGTGAGGAATATGCAGCATGCTCTATCTGTGAGAAATATGCAGCATGCTCTATGTATGAGGAATATGCAGCATGCTCTATATGTGAGGAATATGCAGCATGCTCTATATGTGAGGAATATGCAGCATGCTCTATATGTGAGGAATATGCAGCATGCTCTATATGTGAGGAATATGCAGCATTCTCTATCTGTGAGGAATATGCAGCATGCTCTATATGTGAGGAATATGCAGCATGCTCTATGTATGAGGAATATGCAGCATGCTCTATATGTGAGGAATATGCAGCATGCTCTATATGTGAGGAATATGCTGCATGCTCTATATGTGAGGAATATGCAGCATGCTCTATCTGTGAGGAATATGCCGCATTCTCTATCTGTGAGGAATATGCAGCATGCTCTATATGTGAGGAATATGCAGCATGCTCTATCTGTGAGGAATATGCAGCATGCTCTATCTCTATATGTGAGGAATATGCAGCATGCTCTATCTGTGAGGAATATGCAGCATGCTCTATATGTGAGGAATATGCAGCATGCTCTATATGTGAGGAATATGCAGCATGCTCTGTATGTGAGGAATATGCAGCATGCTCTATCTGTGAGGAATATGCTGCATGCTCTAATTGTGAGGAATATGCAGCGTGCTCTATATGTGAAGAATATGCAGCATGCTCTATCTGTGAGGAATATGTAGCATGCTCTATATGTGAGGAATATGCAGCATGCTCTAATTGTGAGGAATATGCAGCGTGCTCTATATGTGAGGAATGTGAAGCATGCTCTATATGTGAGGAATATGCAGCATGCTCTATATGTGAGGAATATGCAGCATGCTCTATATGTGAGGAATATGCAGCATGCTCTATATGTGAGGAATATGCAGCATGCTCTATCTGTGAGGAATATGCCGCATTCTCTATCTGTGAGGAATATGCAGCATGCTCTATCTGTGAGGAATATGCAGCATGCTCTATCTCTATATGTGAGGAATATGCAGCATGCTCTATCTGTGAGGAATATGCAGCATGCTCTATATGTGAGGAATATTCAGCATGCTCTGTATGTGAGGAATATGCAGCATGCTCTATCTGTGAGGAATATGCTGCATGCTCTAATTGTGAGGAATATGCAGCGTGCTCTATATGTGAGGAATATGAAGCATGCTCTATATGTGAGGAATATGCAGCATGCTCTATATGTGAGGAATATGCTGCGTGCTCTAATTGTGAGGAATATGCAGCGTGCTCTATATGTGAGGAATATGAAGCATGCTCTATATGTGAGGAATATGCAGCATGCTCTATATGTGAGGAATATGCAGCATGCTCTATATGTGAGGAATATGCAGCATGCTCTATATGTGAGGAATATGCAGCATGCTCTATATGTGAGGTATATGCAGCATGCTCTATCTGAGGAATATGCAGCATGCACTATATGTGAGGAATATGCAGCATGCTCTGTATGTGAGGAATATGCAGCATGCTCTGTATGTGAGGAATATGCAGCATGCTCTATATGTGAGGAATATGCAGCATGCTCTATGTGTGAGGAATATGCAGCATGCTCTATATGTGAGGAATATGCCGCATGCTCTATATGTGAGGAATATGCAGCATGCTCTGTATGTGAGGAATATGCAGCATGCTCTATATGTGAGGAATATGCAGCATGCTCTATGTGTGAGGAATATGCAGCATGCTCTATATGTGAGGAATATGCAGCATGCTCTATGTATGAGGAATATGCAGCATGCTCTATATGTGAGGAATATGCAGCATGCTCTATGTATGAGGAATATGCAGCATGCTCTATATGTGAGGAATATGCAGCATGCTCTATCTGTGAGGAATATGCAGCATGCTCTATATGTGAGGAATATGCAGCATGCTCTATCTGTGAGGAATATGCAGCATGCTCTATCTATGAGGAATATGCAGCATGCTCTATATGTGAGGAATATGCAGCATGCTCTATATGTGAGGAATATGCAGCATGCTCTATCTGTGAGGAATATGCAGCATGCTCTATCTGTGAGGAATATGCAGCATGCTCTATATGTGAGGAATATGCAGCATGCTCTATCTGTGAGGAATATGCAGCATGCTCTATATGTGAGGAATATGCAGCATGCTCTATATGTGAGGAATATGCAGCATGCTCTGTATGTGAGGAATATGCAGCATGCTCTATCTGTGAGGAATATGCTGCATGCTCTAATTGTGAGGAATATGCAGCGTGCTCTATATGTGAAGAATATGCAGCATGCTCTATCTGTGAGGAATATGTAGCATGCTCTATATGTGAGGAATATGCAGCATGCTCTATATGTGAGGAATATGCTGCGTGCTCTAATTGTGAGGAATATGCAGCGTGCTCTATATGTGAGGAATATGAAGCATGCTCTATATGTGAGGAATATGCAGCATGCTCTATATGTGAGGAATATGCAGCATGCTCTATATGTGAGGAATATGCAGCATGCTCTATATGTGAGGAATATGCAGCATGCTCTATATGTGAGGAATATGCAGCATGCTCTATCTGAGGAATATGCAGCATGCACTATATGTGAGGAATATGCAGCATGCTCTGTATGTGAGGAATATGCAGCATGCTCTGTATGTGAGGAATATGCAGCATGCTCTATATGTGAGGAATATGCAGCATGCTCTATGTGTGAGGAATATGCAGTATGCTTTATATGTGAGGAATATGCCGCATGCTCTATATGTGAGGAATATGCAGCATGCTCTGTATGTGAGGAATATGCAGCATGCTCTATATGTGAGGAATATGCAGCATGCTCTATGTGTGAGGAATATGCAGCATGCTCTATATGTGAGGAATATGCAGCATGCTCTATGTATGAGGAATATGCAGCATGCTCTATATGTGAGGAATATGCAGCATGCTCTATGTATGAGGAATATGCAGCATGCTCTATATGTGAGGAATATGCAGCATGCTCTATATGTGAGGAATATGCAGCATGCTCTATCTGTGAGAAATATGCAGCATGCTCTATATGTGAGGAATATGCAGCATTCTCTATCTGTGAGGAATATGCAGCATGCTCTATGTGTGAGGAATATGCAGCATGCTCTATATGTGAGGAATATGCAGCATGCTCTATATGTGAGGAATATGTAGCATGCTCTATATGTGAGGAATATGCAGCATGCTCTATCTGTGAGGAATATGCAGCATGCTCTATCTGTGAGGAATATGCAGCATGCTCTATATGTGAGGAATATGCGGCATGCTCTGTATGTGAGGAATATGCAGCATGCTCTGTATGTGAGGAATATGCTGCATGCTGTATCTGTGAGGAATATGCAGCATGCTCTATATGTGAGGAATATGCAGCATTCTCTATCTGTGAGGAATATGCAGCATGCTCTATGTATGAGGAATATGCAGCATTCTCTATATGTGAGGAATATGCAGCATGCTCTATGTACGAGGAATATGCAGCATGCTCTATATGTGAGGAATATGCAGCATCCTCTATGTATGAGGAATATGCAGTATGCTCTATATGTGAGGAATATGCAGCATGCTCTATGTATGAGGAATATGCAGCATGCTCTATATGTGAGGAATATGCAGCATTCTCTATCTGTGAGGAATATGCAGCATTCTCTATCTGTGAGGAATATGCAGCATGCTCTATATGTGAGGAATATGCAGCATGCTCTGTATGTGAGGAATATGCAGCATGCTCTGTATGTGAGGAATATGCTGCATGCTGTATCTGTGAGGAATATGCAGCATGCTCTATATGTGAGGAATATGCAGCATGCTCTATATGTGAGGAATATGCAGCATGATCTATGTATGAGGAATATGCAGCATGCTCTATATGGGAGGAATATGCAGCATGCTCTATATGTGAGGAATATGCAGCATGCTCTATGTATGAGGAATATGCAGCATGCTCTATATGTGAGGAATATGCAGCATGCTCTATGTATGAGGAATATGCAGCATGCTCTATATGTGAGGAATATGCAGCATGCTCTATATGTGAGGAATATGCAGCATGCTCTATGTGTGAGGAATATGCAGTATGCTCTATATGTGAGGAATATGCCGCATGCTCTATATGTGAGGAATATGCAGCATGCTCTGTATGTGAGGAATATGCAGCATGCTCTATATGTGAGGAATATGCAGCATGCTCTATGTATGAGGAATATGCAGCATGCTCTATATGTGAGGAATATGCAGCATGCTCTATCTGTGAGGAATGTGCAGCATGCTCTATATGTGAGGAATATGCAGCATGCTCTATATGTGAGAAATATGCAGCATGCTCTATATGTGAGGAATATGCAGCATGCTCTATCTGTGAGAAATATGCAGCATGCTCTATATTTGAGGAATATGCAGCATTCTCTATCTGTGAGGAATATGCAGCATGCTCTATGTGTGAGGAATATGCAGCATGCTCTATATGTGAGGAATATGCAGCATGCTCTATATGTGAGGAATATGTAGCATGCTCTATATGTGAGGAACATGCAGCATGCTCTATCTGTGAGGAATATGCAGCATGCTCTATCTGTGAGGAATATGCAGCATGCTCTATATGTGAGGAATATGCGGCATGCTCTGTATGTGAGGAATATGCAGCATGCTCTGTATGTGAGGAATATGCTGCATGCTGTATCTGTGAGGAATATGCAGCATGCTCTATATGTGAGGAATATGCAGCATTCTCTATCTGTGAGGAATATGCAGCATGCTCTATGTATGAGGAATATGCAGCATTCTCTATATGTGAGGAATATGCAGCATGCTCTATGTACGAGGAATATGCAGCATGCTCTATATGTGAGGAATATGCAGCATCCTCTATGTATGAGGAATATGCAGTATGCTCTATATGTGAGGAATATGCAGCATGCTCTATGTATGAGGAATATGCAGCATGCTCTATATGTGAGGAATATGCAGCATTCTCTATCTGTGAGGAATATGCAGCATTCTCTATCTGTGAGGAATATGCAGCATGCTCTATATTTGAGGAATATGCAGCATGCTCTGTATGTGAGGAATATGCAGCATGCTCTGTATGTGAGGAATATGCTGCATGCTGTATCTGTGAGGAATATGCAGCATGCTCTATATGTGAGGAATATGCAGCATGCTCTATATGTGAGGAATATGCAGCATGATCTATGTATGAGGAATATGCAGCATGCTCTATATGGGAGGAATATGCAGCATGCTCTATATGTGAGGAATATGCAGCATGCTCTATGTATGAGGAATATGCAGCATGCTCTATATGTGAGGAATATGCAGCATGCTCTATGTATGAGGAATATGCAGCATGCTCTATATGTGAGGAATATGCAGCATGCTCTATCTGTGAGGAATATGCAGCATGCTCTATATGTGAGGAATATGCAGCATGCTCTATCTGTGAGGAATATGCAGCATGTTCTATCTGTGAGGAATATGCAGCATGCTCTATATGTGAGGAATATGCAGCATGCTCTATATGTGAGGAATATGCAGCATGCTCTATATGTGAGGAATATGCAGCATGCTCTATATGTGAGGAATATGCAGCATGCTCTATCTGTGAGGAATATGCAGCATGCTCTATGTGTCTGGAATATGCAGCATACTCTATCTGTGAGGAATATGCAGCATGCTCTATATCTGAGGAATATGCAGCATGCTCTATGTATGAGGAATATGCAGCATGCTCTATGTATGAGGAATATGCAGCATGCTCTATATGTGAGGAATATGCATCATGCTCTATCTGTGAGGAATATGCAGCATGCTCTACATGTGAGGAATATGCAGCATGCTCTATATATGAGGAATATGCAGCATGCTCTATGTATGAGGAATATGCAGCATGCTCTATATGTGAGGAATATGCAGCATGCTCTATATGTGAGGAATATGCAGCATGCTCTATCTGTGAGGAATATGCAGCATGCTCTATCTGTGAGGAATATGCAGCATGCTCTATATGTGAGGAATATGCAGCATGCTCTATCTGTGAGGAATATGCAGCATGCTCTATCTGTGAGGAATATGCAGCATGCTCTATATGTGAGGAATATGCAGCATGCTCTATGTATGAGGAATATGGAGCATGCTCTATATGTGAGGAATATGCAGCATGCTCTATATGTGAGGAATATGCAGCATGCTCTATGTATGAGGAATATGCAGCATGCTCTATATGTGAGGAATATGCAGCATGCTCTATATGTGAGGAATATGCAGCATTCTCTATCTGTGAGGAATATGCAGCATGTTCTATATGTGAGGAATATGCAGCATTCTCTATCTCTGAGGAATATGCCGCATTCTCTATCTGTGAGGAATATGCAGCATTCTCTATCTGTGAGGAATATGCAGCATGCTCTATATGTGAGGAATATGCAGCATGCTCTATATGTGAGGAATATGCAGCATGCTCTATCTGTGAGAAATATGCAGCATGCTCTATGTATGAGGAATATGCAGCATGCTCTATATGTGAGGAATATGCAGCATGCTCTATATGTGAGGAATATGCAGCATGCTCTATATGTGAGGAATATGCAGCATGTTCTATATGTGAGGAATATGCAGCATTCTCTATCTCTGAGGAATATGCCGCATTCTCTATCTGTGAGGAATATGCAGCATTCTCTATCTGTGAGGAATATGCAGCATGCTCTATATGTGAGGAATATGCAGCATGCTCTATATGTGAGGAATATGCAGCATGCTCTATCTGTGAGAAATATGCAGCATGCTCTATGTATGAGGAATATGCAGCATGCTCTATATGTGAGGAATATGCAGCATGCTCTATATGTGAGGAATATGCAGCATGCTCTATATGTGAGGAATATGCAGCATGCTCTATATGTGAGGAATATGCAGCATTCTCTATCTGTGAGGAATATGCAGCATGCTCTATATGTGAGGAATATGCAGCATGCTCTATGTATGAGGAATATGCAGCATGCTCTATATGTGAGGAATATGCAGCATGCTCTATATGTGAGGAATATGCAGCATGCTCTATCTGTGAGGAATATGCAGCATGCTCTATATGTGAGGAATATGCAGCATGCTCTATCTGTGAGGAATATGCCGCATTCTCTATCTGTGAGGAATATGCAGCATGCTCTATGTATGAGGAATATGCAGCATGCTCTATATGTGAGGAATATGCAGCATTCTCTATCTGTGAGGAATATGCAGCATTCTCTATCTGTGAGGAATATGCAGCATGCTCTATATGTAAGGAATATGCAGCATGCTCTGTATGTGAGGAATATGCTGCATGCTGTATCTGTGAGGAATATGCAGCATGCTCTATATGTGAGGAATATGCAGCATGCTCTATATGTGAGGAATATGCAGCATGCTCTGTATGTGAGGAATATGCAGCATGCTCTGTATGTGAGGAATATGCAGCATGCTCTATGTATGAGGAATATGCAGCATGCTCTATATGGGAGGAATATGCAGCATGCTCTATATGTGAGGAATATGCAGCATGCTCTATGTATGAGGAATATGCAGCATGCTCTATATGTGAGGAATATGCAGCATGCTCTATGTATGAGGAATATGCAGCATGCTCTATATGTGAGGAATATGCAGCATGCTCTATATGTGAGGAATATGCTGCATGCTCTATCTGTGAGGAATATGTAGCATGCTCTATATGTGAGGAATATGCAGCATGCTCTATCTGTGAGGAATATGCAGCATGCTCTATATGTGAGGAATATGCAGCATGCTCTATATGTGAGGAATATGCAGCATGCTCTATATGTGAGGAATATGCAGCATGCTCTATATGTGAGGAATATGCAGCATTCTCTATCTGTGAGGAATATGCAGCATGCTCTATATGTGATGAATATGCAGCATGCTCTATATATGAGGAATATGCAGCATGCTCTATGTATGAGGAATATTCAGCATGCTCTATATGTGAGGAATATGCAGCATGCTCTATATGTGAGGAATATGCAGCATGCTCTATATGTGAGGAATATGCTGCATGCTCCATATGTGAGGAATATGCAGCATGCTCTATATGTGAGGAATATGCAGCATGCTCTATATGTGAGGAATATGCAGCGTGCTCTATATGTGAGGAATATGCAGCATGCTCTATATGTGATGAATATGCAGCATGCTCTATATATGAGGAATATGCAGCATGCTCTATGTATGAGGAATATTCAGCATGCTCTATATGTGAGGAATATGCAGCATGCTCTATATGTGAGGAATATGCAGCATGCTCTATATGTGAGGAATATGCTGCATGCTCCATATGTGAGGAATATGCAGCATGCTCTATATGTGAGGAATATGCAGCATGCTCTATATGTGAGGAATATGCAGCATTCTCTATATGTGAGGAATATGCAGCATGCTCTATCTGTGAGGAATATGCAGCATTCTCTATCTGTGAGGAATATGCAGCATGCTCTATGTATGAGGAATATGCAGCATGCTCTTTATGTGAGGAATATGCAGCATGCTCTATGTATGAGGAATATGCAGCATGCTCTATATGTGAGGAATATGCAGCATGCTCTATATGTGAGGAATATGCAGCATGCTCTATATGTGAGGAATATGCAGTATGCTCTATATGTGAGGAATATGCAGCATGCTCTATATGTGAGGAATATGCAGTATGCTCTATATGTGAGGAATATGCAGCATGCTCTATATGTGAGGAATATGCAGCATGCTCTATATGTGAGGAATATGCAGCATGCTCTATGTATGAGGAATATGCAGCATGCTCTATATGTGAGGAATATGCAGCATGCTCTATATGTGAGGAATATGCAGCATGCTCTATCTGTGAGGAATATGCAGCATGCTCTATATGTGAGGAATATGCAGCATGCTCTATCTGTGAGGAATATGCAGCATGCTCTATATGTGAGGAATATGCAGCATGCTCTATATGTGAGGAATATGCAGCATGCTCTATATGTGAGGAATATGCAGCATGCTCTATCTGTGAGGAATATGCAGCATGCTCTATCTGTGAGGAATATGCAGCATGCTCTATATGTGAGGAATATGCAGCATGCTCTATCTGTGAGGAATATGCAGCATGCTCTATATGTGAGGAATATGCAGCATGCTCTATATGTGAGGAATATGCAGCATTCTCTATCTGTGAGGAATATGCAGCATGCTCTATATGTGATGAATATGCAGCATGCTCTATATATGAGGAATATGCAGCATGCTCTATGTATGAGGAATATGCAGCATGCTCTATATGTGAGGAATATGCAGCATGCTCTATATGTGAGGAATATGCAGCATGCTCTATGTATGAGGAATATGCAGCATGCTCTATATGTGAGGAATATGCAGCATGCTCTATATGTGAGGAATATGCAGCATGCTCTATCTGTGAGGAATATGCAGCATTCTCTATCTGTGAGGAATATGCAGCATGCTCTATGTATGAGGAATATGCAGCATGCTCTTTATGTGAGGAATATGCAGCATGCTCTATCTGTGAGGAATATGCAGCATGCTCTATATGTGAGGAATATGCAGTATGCTCTATGTATGAGGAATATGCAGCATGCTCTATATGTGAGGAATATGCAGCATGCTCTATATGTGAGGAATATGCAGCATGCTTCATATGTGAGGAATATGCAGCATGCTCTATCTGTGAGGAATATGCAGCATTCTCTATATGTGAGGAATATGCAACATGCTCTATATGTGAGGAATATGCAGCATGCTCTATATGTGAGGAATATGCAGCATGCTCTATGTGTGAGGAATATGCAGCATGCTCTATATGTGAGGAATATGCAGCATGCTCTATATGTGAGGAATATGCAGCATGCTCCATATGTGAGGAATATGCAGCATGCTCTATCTGTGAGGAATATGCAGCATTCTCTATCTGTGAGGAATATGCAGCATGCTCTATGTATGAGGAATATGCAGCATGATCTTTATGTGAGGAATATGCAGCATGCTCTATCTGTGAGGAATATGCAGCATGCTCTATATGTGAGGAATATGCAGCATGCTCTATGTATGAGGAATATGCAGCATGCTCTATATGTGAGGAATATGCAGCATGCTCTATATGTGAGGAATATGCAGCATGCTCTATATGTGAGGAATATGCAGCATGCTCTATCTGTGAGGAATATGCAGCATGCTCTATATGTGAGGAATATGCAGCATGCTCTATCTGTGAGGAATATGCAGCATGCTCTATCTGTGAGGAATATGCAGCATGCTCTATCTGTGAGGAATATGCAGCATGCTCTATATGTGAGGAATATGCAGCATGCTCTATCTGTGAGGAATATCCTGCATGCTCTATCTGTGAGGAATATGCAGCATGCTCTATCTGTGAGGAATATGCAGCATGCTCTATATGTGAGGAATATGCAGCATGCTCTATATGTGAGGAATATGCAGTATGCTCTATCTGTGAGGAATATGCAGCATGCTCTATATGTGAGGAATATGCAGCATGCTCTATATGTGAGGAATATGCAGCATTCTCTATCTGTGAGGAATATGCAGCATGCTCTATCTGTGAGGAATATGCAGCATGCTCTATATGTGAGGAATATGCAGCATGCTCTATATGTGAGGAATATGCAGCATTCTCTATCTGTGAGGAATATGCAGCATTATCTATATGTGAGGAATATGCAGCATGCTCTTTCTGTGAGGAATATGCAGCATGCTCTATATGTGAGGAATATGCAGCATTCTCTATCTGTGAGGAATATGCAGCATTCTCTATATGTGAGGAATATGCAGCATGCTCTTTCTGTGAGGAATATGCAGCATGCTCTATATGTGAGGAATATGCAGCATGGTCTATCTGTGAGGAATATGCAGCATGCTCTATATGTGAGGAATATGCAGCATGCTCTATATGTGAGGAATATGCAGCATGCTCTATATGTGAGGAATATGCAGCATTCTCTATCTGTGAGGAATATGCAGCATTCTCTATATGTGAGGAATATGCAGCATGGTCTATCTGTGAGGAATATGCAGCATGCTCTATATGTGAGGAATATGCAGCATGCTCTATCTGTGAGGAATATGCTGCATGCTCTATCTGTGAGGAATATGCAGCATGCTCTATCTGTGAGGAATATGCAGCATGCTCTATCTGTGAGGAATATGCAGCATGCTCTATATGTGAGGAATATGCAGCATTCTCTATCTGTGAGGAATATGCAGCATTCTCTATATGTGAGGAATATGCAGCATGCTCTGTATGTGAGGAATATGCAGCATGCTCTATCTGTGAGGAATATGCAGCATGCTCTATCTATGAGGAATATGCAGCATGCTCTATATGTGAAGAATATGCAGCATGCTCTATATGTGAGGAATATGCAGCATGCTCTATATGTGAGGAATATGCAGCATGCTCTATATGTGAGGAATATGCAGCATGCTCTATCTGTGAGGAATATGCAGCATGCTCTATCTATGAGGAATATGCAGCATTCTCTATATGTGAGGAATTAGCAGCATGCTCTATCTATGAGGAATATGCAGCATTCTCTATATGTGAGGAATATGCAGCATGCTCTATATGTGAGGAATATGCAGCATGCTCTATCTGTGAGGAATATGCTGCATGCTCTATCTGTGAGGAATATGCAGCATGCTCTATCTGTGAGGAATATGCAGCATGCTCTATCTGTGAGGAATATGCAGCATGCTCTATATGTGAGGAATATGCAGCATTCTCTATCTGTGAGGAATATGCAGCATTCTCTATATGTGAGGAATATGCAGCATGCTCTGTATGTGAGGAATATGCAGCATGCTCTATCTGTGAGGAATATGCAGCATGCTCTATCTATGAGGAATATGCAGCATGCTCTATATGTGAAGAATATGCAGCATGCTCTATATGTGAGGAATATGCAGCATGCTCTATATGTGAGGAATATGCAGCATGCTCTATATGTGAGGAATATGCAGCATGCTCTATCTGTGAGGAATATGCAGCATGCTCTATCTATGAGGAATATGCAGCATTCTCTATATGTGAGGAATTAGCAGCATGCTCTATCTATGAGGAATATGCAGCATTCTCTATATGTGAGGAATATGCAGCATGCTCTATATGTGAGGAATATGCAGCATGCTCTATATGTGAGGAATATGCAGCATGCTCTATATGTGAGGAATATGCAGCATGCTCTATCTGTGAGGAATATGCAGCATGCTCTATCTATGAGGAATATGCAGCATTCTCTATATGTGAGGAATTAGCAGCATGCTCTATCTATGAGGAATATGCAGCATTCTCTATATCTGAGGAGTATGCAGCATGCACTATATGTGAGGAATATGCAGCATTCTCTATATGTGAGGAATATGCAGCATGCTCTATCTGTGAGGAATATGCAGCATGCTCTATATGTGAGGAATATGCAGCATGCTCTATATGTGAGGAATATGCAGCATGCTCTATCTATGAGGAATATGCAGCATTCTCTATATGTGAGGAATATGCAGTGTGCTCTGTGTGTGAGGAATATGCAGCATGCTCTATCTATGAGGAATATGCAGCATTCTCTATATGTGAGGAATATGCAGTGTGCTCTGTGTGTGAGGAATATGCAGCATGCTCTATCTATGAGGAATATGCAGCATGCTCTATATGTGAGGAATATGCAGCATGCTCTATATGTGAGGAATATGCAGCATGCTCTATGTATGAGGAATATGCAGCATGCTCTATCTGTGAGGAATATGCAGCATGCTTTATCTATGAGGAATATGCAGCATGCTCTATATGTGAGGAATATGCAGCATGCTCTATATGTGAGGAATATGCAGCATGCTCTATGTATGAGGAATATGCAGCATGCTCTATCTGTGAGGAATATGCAGCATGCTTTATCTGTGAGGAATATGCAGCATGCTCTATGTATGAGGAATATGCAGCATGCTCTATCTGTGAGGAATATGCAGCATGCTCTATCTGTGAGGAATATGCAGCATGCTCTATCTGTGAGGAATATGCAGCATGCTCTATATGTGAGGAATATGCAGCACGCTCTATGTATGAGAAATATGCTGCATGCTCTATCTGTGAGGAATATGCAGCATGCTCTATATGTGAGGAATATGCAGCATGCTCTATATGTGAGGAATATGCAGCATGCTCTATATGTGAGGAATATGCAGCATGCTCTATATGTGAGGAATATGCAGCATGCTCTATATGTGAGGAATATGCTGCATGCTCCATATGTGAGGAATATGCAGCATGCTCTATATGTGAGCAATATGCAGCATGCTCTATATGTGAGGAATATGCAGCATGTTCTATCTGTGAGGAATATGCAGCATACTCTATCTGTGAGGAATATGCAGCATGCTCTATATGTGAGGAATATGCAGCATGCTCTATCTGTGAGGAATATGCAGCATACTCTATCTGTGAGGAATATGCAGCATGCTCTATATGTGAGGAATATGCAGCATGCTCTATATGTGAGGAATATGCAGCATACTCTATCTGTGAGGAATATGCAGCATGCTCTATATGTGAGGAATATGCAGCATGCTCTATCTGTGAGGAATATGCAGCATACTCTATCTGTGAGGAATATGCAGCATGCTCTATATGTGAGGAATATGCAGCATGCTCTATATGTGAGGAATATGCAGCATACTCTATCTGTGAGGAATATGCAGCATGCTCTATATGTGAGGAATATGCAGCATGCTCTATATGTGAGGAATATGCAGCATGCTCTATCTGTGAGGAATATGCAGCATACTCTATCTGTGAGGAATATGCAGCATGCTCTATATGTGAGGAATATGCAGCATGCTCTATATGTGAGGAATATGCAGCATACTCTATCTGTGAGGAATATGCAGCATGCTCTATATGTGAGGAATATGCAGCATGCTCTATCTGTGAGGAATATGCAGCATACTCTATCTGTGAGGAATATGCAGCATGCTCTATATGTGAGGAATATGCAGCATGCTCTATATGTGAGGAATATGCAGCATACTCTATCTGTGAGGAATATGCAGCATGCTCTATATGTGAGGAATATGCAGCATGCTCTATATGTGAGGAATATGCAGCATGCTCTATCTGTGAGGAATATGCAGCATACTCTATCTGTGAGGAATATGCAGCATGCTCTATATGTGAGGAATATGCAGCATACTCTATCTGTGAGGAATATGCAGCATGCTCTATATGTGAGGAATATGCAGCATGCTCTATATGTGAGGAATATGCAGCATACTCTATCTGTGAGGAATATGCAGCATGCTCTATGTATGAAGAATATGCAGCATGCTGTATATGTGAGGAATATGCACGGATAGCACTTGGAAAATAATGGGCAGAAAACTGATGAAAAATGGACGTGGATGTGTGAATAAGGCCTTATATAGGAATCCTCCTACACTACCCTGTTCTGTGTTTTGGGGAGATTGCCAGCCTGGATTTGCAAGGAGCCTCATAGTTCAGTTCCGCTTGTGAAATATACAAAGAAATAAAAGCGCCCTGTTTCCTATAGTGACCCACATTAAGCAGCCGATCCCCTATAAATGGGCCTGCGCTGTCTCACTACTAATCCGCAGTCTATACGTCTATATACTTGGGCCAATCCTGGGAACATGGAAGTGTCTGTAATTGGCGGCAAACAAGCCTGGAAGCGTCTGACAGCCGCCGACTTACACTACGGGCACCGAGGTTGTGCCAGTGATACAGAGGTTAATATATTGGGGGAAGACTAATATTATTTTTCTGGATGGTGAGGAGCGGGCTGTCTCGGACGCTCCTGCGCATAAATTCATTCCTCCTAAGGAAATGCACCTCAATGTAATTCTGCTGGAAGATTTGCATAACTCGGCTGTAGAAAAACAAAGGGATGGAATTGCCGATAATTGCAAAATTTCAGCCACATTGGGCAGAGGTCGCAGGGGAAATGTAAAAGCTGGACGCCATCTGGGAACAGGTCAGGGGAAGCTTGTTATTGGTGGGGCCTTGTCATAGGCAATATCTATCAGCGAGGCTGGAGGGAGGATAGCATTATGTCATGTGCAGGGGATCGCACCCCTCCAATCCCACAGGGGCTCCCAAGACGGGCTAAGTGGCTAATACATATTACTAAGCATTTCCCGCATAGCTTCTATGTGAGGGGTTAGGCGACCCCCAATTTGATTTAATGGGTGAGTTAGTCTGACATTGTACAAGGCTGACCTGATTCGGGATGGGCTTGAATTTATTAAATCTGTCGTTGGAAACAAAATATGTACAAAAAATAGCAAAGAAAATGGGGTAAAATAATCACATATTGGAAATGTAACTATGTGCGGAATATGCTGGATCTAATGGTGTAATGTGTAATAGGGCAGAATATCCCTATAAGACAGGGGAGGGGGGTAACACTGGTTATCTTGTAGCAATGGTGGGATTTATTGGTGAACAGATGTGTTGGAAGCGGATAACCTGGGCAAGTGTGAGGATCTGAGCAACCTGGAAAGGGTCAAATTGTGATGATGAGCGGGTCTGAGAATCTCTGAAACGTACATAGAGGGTGATATATATCAAAAGTGGCGCAAGGGAGGGTGGCAGGGTTATGGGCACCCAATGCTCATTCATGTAGGTGGGGAATGAATGCTAGGCCGTCTGGTCTGATCCCATTAAAACTACTGGAACACAAAGTGTTAAAAACGTTACTGCTGACTATGATAGAAGGGTATCAGGACCCGCAGGGCGTCGGAGTCTGCCGTATATCGGGCTGTGCAGTGTGCCCATACTGACCTCTGACTATTGTATATTTTCCTATATGGTACATTGTTGCAAACCTTATCCAACCCTTCATGGCTGTGGTGCCCCCTATTGGCAGTGGCCTCTTTCAATGCTGCAAAAATTGGCACAGGATTGATTTGAGGACCAAGCTGTAGTTTCTGTCCGTCTGCACAACAATATCATCCATTACATTTTTTTTTCCTATCAGTATGTCCTTGTAGAATGGGAGGAAATTCACGCAAACACGGGGAGAACATACAAACTCCTTGCAGATGTTGTTCCTGGCGGCATTCAAACCCAGGACTCCAGCGTTGCAGTGCTAACCACTGGGTCACCATGTTGCCCCATCATCTATTTGGCTCTAAATCCTCTAGATCTCAACCCTATCAAGAATTTGGGATTGCTGTAGAATCCAGTCCATGGTACCCGCACCCGGCAGCCTAGAGGACATCAAAGTTCTGCTGCCAGAGACCACAGGGCTCCTTAAGACGTCTTCTGGAGTTCAGGAGCTGTTTTGATGGCAGGAGAGGAATTACCTAGATACACATGTCAGTAGAAGGTCCCACGACTCAGGGCTCTGATGTCCACTTCCACCCTAGTAAATTTAAAGGGGTTGTCCCATAACAAGGATCCTATCTATACTGCTAGTTTATGTGGATATAAGACTTTTCTAAATACATTGCTTTATCAAAACTGCTTTGTTTGGCCGCTATCTTAATTTATTCACTTCATTGTTTACACTGCATTTCTATGACCACTGCCCTGGACCACTGGCTTGTCTGCTCAGTCCCCTGCCTGCTCTCGGGGGGGGATGGAGGGAGGAGCTGAGTGCTGGGAGCAGCTCTGAGCCGTGTATGTCTCTGCCACAGACAAGCAACAGAGCTCCTCAGAAAGGGGAGGGGGAGGTGAGAGCTCTGGGATTTCTGAGCGCTTATCTCCTGCTCTTCCACTTATCAGTGAGTAGGGAGTCCGGTACCTCTGTATGTATTACAAACTGACTCAAATCCAGCTCTGCTACATCAGCCTCTACATCAGCTTCATCCTGTGGTAACGCATTTACAACCAAGCCCTCATTACTGACTGCAAACATAGCAGATAGCAGAGCAAGGGAAACCCCGCCCACCAATGTGCCGAGAAAACCAGGAAGTGAAGAGAGCACACAGCCTGCAGGTTGGTGAATAAGCGTAATGGGAATAACCCTTTAATTTGCCATTCACCCCCCTGTCTCCACCATCATAAACTGTATTACATACCCAGCAGTGAGATATTTTAACCCAGCTTTTTTCCTCCCGGGGTAGGGTCCGGGTACACGCACCCACCACCATCACTTTGCCCATCCTACAGCCCCTGTAGTCCCATAGATGACGGTTCTGTATCACCCATGTAATAGAATAACAGTAACAATGTAACTATTTGTGTACAATATTATTGGTAAGAGTTTTATAGTTTAGTTACTCCCCACTGGGGGGTCTGTGCGGGGGAGGGGGGGGGGGTAACAAGTGAAAGTGCTTCCCTCTTAAATAAGCAGGAGCCTTCCAGACTAATAGTCAGTGACTCACGGCCGGTGTTTTACTATTAATATCTCTGAGACATGGATGTGTCATCTTTCCGTTGTACCTTGGACACGTGTGTGCTCTGGAGCAGGAAGCGCAGTTATGCTTCAGGGGTGTCTAAAAATACGGCAAATACTTTCCCAGAGAGAGAAACCTGTTCCTGCAGGAATATCACTGTGTATAGTAATGTGTTATATAGTGTACGAGAGACGCCTACATGTGCGGGGTCCGACCTGTGCGGGGGAACAACACCAACAATACCAAGATGGGGATATGTCAGATAAAAGGAGTCTATCTATCTATCTATCTATCTATCTATCTATCTATCTATCTCCTATCTATCTATCTATCTATCTATCTATCTCCTATCTATCTATCTATCTATCTATCTATTTATATATTATCTATGATAGATAATAGATAAATAGATAGATAGATAGATAGATAGATAGATAGATAGATAGATAGATAGGAGATAGATAGATAGATAGATAGATAGATAGGAGATAGATAGATAATCTATCTATCTATCTATCTATCTATCTATCTATCTATCTCCTATCTATCTATCTATCTATCTATCTATCTATCTCCTATCTATCTATCTATCTATCTATCTATCTATCTATCTCCTATCTATCTATCTCCTATCTATCTATCTATCTATCTATCTATTATCTATCTATCTATCTATCTATCTATCTATCTCCTATCTATCTATCTATCTATCTATCTATCTATCTATCTATCTCCTATCTATCTATCTATCTATCTATCTATCTATCTATCTCCTATCTATCTATCTCCTATCTATCTATCTATCTATCTATCTATCTATCTATCTCCTATCTATCTATCTATCTATCTATCTATCTATCTATCTATCTCCTATCTATCTATCTATCTATCTATCTCCTATCTATCTATCTATCTATCTATCTATCATCTATCTATCTATCTATCTATCTATTTATCTATTATCTATGATACATATATCTATCTATGATAGATAGATAGATAGATAGAAGATAGATAGATAGATAGATAGATAGATAGATAGATAGATAGGAGATAGATAGGAGATAGATAGATAGATAGATAGATAGATAGATAGGAGATAGATAGATAGATAGATAGATAGATAGGAGATAGATAGATAGATAGATAGATAGATAGATAGATAGGAGATAGATAGATAGATAGATAGATAGATGATAGATAGATAGATAGATAGATAGGAGATAGATATTATCTATCTATCTATCTATCTATCTCCTATCTATCTATCTCCTATCTATCTATCTATCTATCTATTTATCTATTATCTATCTATCTATCTATCTATCTTCTATCTATCTATCTATCTATCTATCTATCTATCTATCTATCTCCTATTTATCTATCTATCTATCTATCTATCTATCTTCTATCTATCTCCTATCTATCTATCTATCTATCTATCTATCATCTATCTATCTATCTATCTATCTATCTATCTATCTATCTATCGATCTTCTATCTATCTATCTATCTATCTATCTCCTATCTATCTATCTATCTATCTATCTATCTATCTCCTATCTATCTATCTATCTATCTATCTATCTATCTCCTATCGATCTATCTATCTATCTATCTATCTATCTATCTTCTATCTATCTATCTATCTATCTATCTATCTATCTCCTATCTATCTATCTATCTATCTATCTATCTATCTATCTATCTGTCTCCTATCTATCTATCTATCTATCTCCTATCTATCTATCTATCTATCTATCTATCTATCTCCTATCTATCTATCTATCTATCTATCTATCTATCTATCTATCTCCTATCTATATCTATCTATCTATCTATCTATCTATCTATCTATCTATCTATCTATCTCCTATCTATCTATCTATCTATCTCCTATCTATCTATCTATCTATCTATCTATCTATCTATCTATCTATCTATCTATTTATATATTATCTATGATAGATAATAGATAAATAGATAGATAGATAGATAGATAGATAGATAGATAGATAGGAGATAGATAGATAGATAGATAGATAGATAGATAGGAGATAGATAGATAATCTATCTATCTATCTATCTATCTATCTATCTATCTATCTATCTCCTATCTATCTATCTATCTATCTATCTATCTATCTATCTATCTATCTCCTATCTATCTATCTATCTATCTCCTATCTATCTATCTATCTCCTATCTATCTATCTATCTATCTATCTATCTATCTATTTATCTATTATCTATCTATCTATCTATCTATCTATCTATCTATCT